>NC_053161.1:155005730-155188230 GCF_016835505.1 Polypterus senegalus
TGCTTTGGTAAAGGAAAACACAAGTAAGAGATCCATTGTACATATAGCACTGGCAAATGAAGAAACCAAACTAAATGACTGCCATCCTGGTCGAAACTTTCTCATTCTGTGTGCTGAGATGGTACAACTGCAGGGTGACAAAGTCAGATTCATGTATCCATCCTTTGTCAAAAGTTGCTTCCAAGTGCAGAGTAGAAGCACATTCTGGCACCCTTAGACACAAAGCAGGTGCCAACCCTGCATGCGGCACCAGTCCACCACACCTCCATGCCAAATTCAGTGTTACCAATTAACCTAATACACAGATTCTTACAATGTAAGAAGAAAACACGCACAAATTGGGGATATAAAAATTCTTAGTAGACTCAGTAACACTTATAAAATGGTGATTAAACAAACAAAAGAGCATTTTGTGGCATTTTTACAGCCTCTTCCTGGATGAGCCAGGAGTGAAGCAGTTCATTGAAACTGGAAAAAAGAACATGCTGGTGTCATCAAGCACATGACTTCTAGTGACCGCTGTGGAGGGACAGATTAAGGTGCACAGCCTGTGATCAAGTGATGAGAATTCCACAAAAGTTATAGGTATGTATTTAGTTTTAATCTTTAATCTAAAGTTTTAAGTCTACTTGCAGGTGTGTTAACATATAACCAAAGTGGTAGCGCAGAGTTGTCATTCCTGCCTCACAATGCCAACTGCATTGTATTAGTGAGTGCGTGAGCGCGAGTATTATTACCTGTTTTAACAAAGAATGCCAAAAATACATCAGTGATACTTCTCAACTAAATAATTACATCGAGTCCTTTGTTAAGTAAATAACATCCATACCCTTTTTCCATCTTTAATTTGAGCCCCTAGATGAACACTGGCCGCTGTGCCGTTAGATCACACTGTCTCAAAATATCTTTGTCAAATAACAACTGCATTAAAATTAAACTGACATTTTAGTAGTATGTTTCTGTTACTGGACTGCTCACAAAACACTTTTCTTTTTCTCTTTGGCTGAGCCCTGAACAGAATGGTGCAAACATCCACCATATTTGCTTCTCGCCATACACCCAGGGGTGCTGCGATAACCACTGACTCCTGGTCACCCTAAAGTGAAGAAATTCAATTTACCCCTCGGCACAGTCGAGATTAAATGTATACGAATACAACATATGTTCAGTTCCTTTGAGATGAATACACACTATGCACGTGCTTAAGCCTTTCCTCAGTAGCTGTTCATGTGTTTGCATGTTATTACACCGACAACAGCAATTTTTTTTTTTGTGAAATAATGCCATGGTTATCTTTTTTTCCTTTACACATAGTGTGGAAGAAATTAATTGGAAATATATTGAAGAAATAAATCTTGTCCTAAACTAGGACCTCTTTGAGTCAGAAACCAGGCAGGAGGAAACCTGTTCATTGCGTCTTTTCTTTCCTCTTCAGCAAATGCTTGAAGAGGGAGCATCCTGTTAAAGCAGGCTACTAAGAGTGAGTGCCCTGAGCAGAGGTGGTCAGAGAATAAGGGCAGAGGTCTATATTCATAAATAACTGAGTTTATGTAACAGTGATGAAATTACCTGAAATGTATTCTGATTGGTTGGTTGGCTTACACACTTATCATCTGATTATTTCATTAGATTACACTAGCCAACCCGCGGCGTAGCATACACCACATAATCAGGAAAAAATAAACATTTGAAAAATCCGTAATTTAATAAACCACCAAGAAAAGTAACATTGCAACAATGCACTCTACGAACCAACATACAATTGTCCGTGACTGAAAACCGGAGGAGCGCCGTCACGCTTTCTCCTTCCAAAGCGAAGGACGGGGTTGAACGGCGCTCATTCAGTACGCCATGCCCGCTTATGTGCCCGCCCCCAACTCCCTACCTGAGTCGCTTTTGTCTGTGTACAGTCCACACGCACCTGTGAGTCACGTTGACTTTTCCAAACACCGCCTCAGTCGGTTTCCACGTTGATTTGTCATTGTTCTTTGCGGTTCCGGCTGCTTTTTTTTATATATAATCCACCACGTCACCCGACCATGGGGGGCTTTACAAAGGGCAGGGACGTAATCAGTGCGAGTGTATGACCCGCACGTACTGGGAATTTCTCGTTCGTGGGGAACAATTGGAAGCCACGGTCTCCATCACGAATGGGGTTCAATGGCTTACCCACGCCTCCCGCCGGGTAGACACACATTGATCCATTCAGTGTAGCGCGCGTGCAGTACCGGACATACAAGTGCATCACAGACCTGTTAATGCTCAATCTCACATGTCCCTCTAAGAATTTGGATGCCGACCGCTGTTGGGTCATGTAACTATTTAGCAGGCGGGAGTCTCATTCGTTTTCAGAAATAACCAGCCAAATCGCTCCACCACCCACAGAATCGAGAAAGAGCTATCAATCTGTCAATCCTGTCCGTGTCCGGGCCGGGTGAGGTTTCCTGCGTTGAGTCAAATGAAGCGAAAGGCTCCACACCTGGTGGTGCACTTCCGTCAATTCCTTTAAGTTTCAGCTTTGTAACCATACTCCCCCCTGCACCCAAAGACTTTGGTTACCCGGTTGGCTGCCTGTTGCGGGGCCTGCATTGGTGAAGCAGGTGAGACAGTAATGAAACAGAGGCACAGGGCTTATTGGTTTTTAAAGACTGCCTCCTTCATTGGGTTTTAACCAATGCACGGAACGAACCAACACACAATCGTCCGTGTGGCACTCAGGGTGGAACGAGAGGAGAGGAGAAGGACGTCCACTCCGCTCCCTCCGTCATGCTAGTCTGCTGATTTCTCGTTCAGTATGCACTGCCTGCTCATGTGCCCACCTCCAACTCGTCACTCAAGTCGTTGTCGTCTTTGCACAGTCCAGATGCACCTGTGACTCACGTAGACTTTTCATTGCTCTGTGCGGTTTTGGCTGCCTTTCTATATATAATCCACCAAGACACCCGACCACGGTGGGAGGGGTGTGTGAACAAAGTGCAGGAGCATCCAAGAAGGCGGATGCGAATTGCTGTATGTAGCGTGTTGCTATAGTGCACGCGGTCGTGTGTCGTAACCGAAAACTCGTTTTTTAAAGACTGCTCACTTCATTGTGTTTTAACCTCAGTTGTAAAGGAACGTTTTAAGGATCCCATGGGATACCCCTGACAAACAGTTTTACACGCCGCATATGGCGATTCACCTCCGCGAGAAACATGCCTCTATTAACAGTCAAAGTGGGTTGGAGCTGCATGTGACCTCTACGTCAGACGAATATAAATGACGCCATTTTTTTCTGTGTCGTCGCGTCCGAGTTGGTGGGTGTGGCTCTGCGAGTTGTCGTCGTATCCAATGGTCTTGGAGTTGGTGGCGTGGCTCCTTCCTGCGTGCGCCATAGGTGTCTTACTTGTCAGCGGCTTAGTGAATCCACGCCCCCTTCTGGCGTGCTTTCCATGGTTGTCTTGCCTTAGTGAATTATATATATAGATACCCAAATAACATATCTAGAAAACGTCTCATTCTACTATACTCTTGTTGTTCTCAATAAAAATTTCTAAGGACGTGACAAGTATTAAGTGCTACTAGGTAAAGGACATCAGCCAATTTTTTGATCTACCTCCTAGAACATCCTGTGTATGACATCAACCATCTTCTAGTAGAGGGTGGGCAATGTCGGTCCTGAAGGGCCACTGTGGCTGCAGGTTTTTGTTTCTTAATGAGAAGTTCATTACTGCTGATGAAGCCCTTATTGCTTAAGTCATATTGCGATGCTTCATTTTAGTGGTCTCGCTTGTTAAGGTTTCCCACCCTTAATTGTTTATTTCAATCTTAAACAGCTGCTTTCAGTGTTTTAATGGCTCCTTATTAGCAATAAGATGCAAATGACAAAGGAGCCAGCAGTTCTCCATCTAACTTGCTGTGTGGATTCATCATGCACTATTTGGTTCAATAAAACACTTATGAGAAAAATATGACAGACTGAAAATTATCTGTTTTTAGGTTTCCAATCATTTTGATGATTTTCTTGAAAAGGAAATAAAATTTACCATATAAGAACCTTACATTGCGGACTAACACGCCATAAAATTAAATAGGGTTAGAGATTGGCAAAGATTGGTTTCTAATTAAGCAATTGGGTAGGAAAGAAAACCTACAGCCATCGTGGCCCTTCAGGACCGACACTGCCTGCCCTGTTCTAGAACATTCTTGTCTTTTTTACTTAACCACTTCAACATTCTCTTCATGCTATTTCTAAGACAAATGCTATATTTCATTTTAATGGACATTGTATACAAAAACACTTTATTTGCAAAAAAGTATGTTACAGTACAAATTATTTTTGTATAGCCTAAAATCACACAAGAAGTGTAACCCTGCCTCGTTACAGCCCCCCAGCGTTGACCCTCTAAGAAAACAAGCAAAAACTCCCAAAAAAAACCCTTGTAGGGAAAAATGGAAGAAACCAGGGAAAGGCAATTCAAAGAGAAACCCCTTTCCAGGTAGATTGGGCATGCAGTGGGTGTCAAAAAAGGGGGTGAATACAATAAAATACACAGAGTAGAACACAAGTAATCCTCAATACAATATAACAGAAATGCAATAAAAATATTAAAGAACAGAGCAGAATTCAGCAGTAGATGATATCACATGATACGATTTAGATTTGCTCCGCCATCAAGCTGCCTCCCCCTATTGGCCATTCCACAGTTGAGTCAGTGCTGGGCCAGCCAATCCGATGAAAGGACCCCTCTACCCCAGGACTCCTGTGACTTTACCTTAGGCAGGCCAAACAACTTGGCAGGTGGGCAGTGGCACCACGCGCCACATTTGAGTACCAAGAAGAGAAACAAATAAGTGAGGGTTAGGAACAAATTCTTATTAATCCTTCAATAACTATATTGTCCCTCGATGTTGCCTTTATTTTCTCACAATAGCACTACTTATATGCTTAGACACCTGTGTGTAATTCTCAAATTTTTCAGGATGCTGACAGTTTCATAGAAAGTCCAGAACGGTCTTCTCGACTTACTTTGCTGCCATACTGGGTGTTCACAATGCTGACGACACCTGCTCTTCAGTACTGTGATCACCAGGATTATAAAGCACTAAAAGTCATAGAAGACATTCTGGGAACACAGCAATCACTTCGCAATACGACAGCACCCCACAACCTACAAAATGGAAATGACGTCCGCCATATTTTTGCTATGAAATGCTTCTTTGAAAATGCTGGGAAGATGTTTAAAAATGGCAAAATAAAGTTTCTAAATGACATAAAATAAAACTTGTAAAACTGGAAATCTACAAAACTCAAGAATGAATGGGCACTAAAAATAAAAAGGTTAAAAAGTGATAAATTAGTGACGTTTGCGATGAACTATGATGAATACGTTATGAGTGGGCAGATTTCCTAAGGACAGTGAAATCTATATGGCTGAACTGATCAATGTTAAATGTTAAAGTGAAAGCTTTACACATTGCATGATTAAATGTAATTTTTTATATCCAGTGAGGGTTCTGAAGCTATGAAGTTCCCATTGTGAGACAAACGTAGAAGACACAGCCTTTCATTTGCAGCCTTTGAAACAAACTAGCAGAGAGTTGGGTTAAATAATGTCTGGGCCGTGTCGATTACAAGCAGAAATGCTACACTTCAACTGAGCAACACTCATGTAAGGCCAAATCTGAAATAAAGTGTGCAGCTTTGATCTCCATGATGTATAAAGCATTTTAAACACTGCAGAAAGTACAGGCAACAGCAGCTGGGCTGATCCGAGGCAAGCAGGTAATAAGCTTGAAGAAGATGACTGAAACGTGTTCAGCGATTTTTGCTCCATTATTGATTGTATTGTCCTCTGTTCTGTCCACAGAGAAAAGGCTGCATCTCCATTAATGTACAAAAATGGAACAGAATTATCTGGCAGTTCTGAAGAATCAAGAGATGCACTGGAAATATGAATAAGTGACCTCCAAAGAGGAGAGTAATGGCAAGTGATGTGTCGGGTGGTGTCAAGGCCTGTATTGCCACTGCAGTAGTTGCTTTTCTGTTTAATTTGTTTCTCAGTGTTACTGCAGTGTGGACTTTCAGATTTTAGCAGACAAAGAAAAAGCGCAGTAGCACTCAAAGGCTGACCAAGAAGCAGATCTAAAGATTGCAAATGATCAATTGTATGTGCCAATCAGAAGGAAGAACATAACGCATACAGTTAAGCGATTGGCTACTGTACTTTGCATAAAGCCAATTAACGGAGCCCTGACAAGCTGAAGCTCACCCATGGATGATCCGAGTGACTGCCTGAACTTGTAAATGCTGTGCCAGGTGCACGACTCCCCCACTTCACAGAGCAGGCAAGGGGGGCAACTTAAAAAGCCAAAGGTGGTTGATACCAGTTTCCTTCTTTTGCTGATAACTGGAAGTGTTGGCCATGCACGTTAAAGACACATTTACTCAGGATCTCTTGGGTCATATCCATCCTCTGAGAAAGAGGTGGGGTAGGTCATTAAGGTGCTAGCACCCTTCTTCTGCTACAAGGAAATTTTCTTTCCATGTATACCATGGAGAGCAAAAAAGTTGTGGACATTAAGGAAGAAGACTGTGAATGGGAATCTGTGCAACATGAGATGAAGATTTCTGCCAATGAGGAAGAGCAGGGTTGTGAATGGGGACGAGTAACCATTAAAGAAGAGTCTAAACCGACATGTGATGCCACTAATCTGCAAAAACATGAAATTGTACACCATGCCAAGGCAAAAGACCTTAAATCAGAGTCTATCTCTCAGCATGTGTATCCAGAGGAGGAAGTTACCAGAACAGGCATCACAAAAAGTGAACTTCACTTCCTCCAGAATCATTCTGGCCAGGTGAAGACCGAACCTTTCGATTATAAAATGAAGGTGACTGAGAATACGTCACGCCATGAAGGTAAGAGCTGAAACAAAAATGGTGTGATAAACCTAAAGGGTCAGCTCCCTATATTTAATGGAACACAGGAATTATTGCTTGTTTTGATTTATGAATTCTGAACTGAACAGTTAAAGGGTGCTACAGACACTTAATCATATAGGCATAAGTTTTAACTGAATAAGTTTTAAAATAAATTTAAATATCACTCCCTAAAATGACTTTGCAGTTTCAAACAATGCAGACAGGTGTCAGCGTACGGCAGGGCCACAGATATAAATGAGCACATAAAAGCCAAAATGTTTCTTTTCAACCGAACTACAGTTTTCATCTAGAAACATCTATTTATTACTTATGAATGAAGCAGAGTAGTTTTGACATGGATGAATATGGAAATAGGCATGACTGACAGTGAGCTATAATACAGTACAGTAGGTACTATGTCACCATTTTGCAAACAATTCTGCCTTTGTGTGCGCCTATCAGTGAATGTAACCATTGAGCTGCATAAAAAATGTCCCAAACTGCTCCGACACTGTGGAAGTCAGAGAAAATTTTTCGTTAACGGTGTCAAGAGATGAAGCAAAGCCAAAACTACTGTTTGTGTGAGGGTCGAAACCAAAGGGAGAAAAAAGAGATCTCTCAAAAAAAAACCAGAGCATGCTAAACGACACATCAGAAGTGACTAGTCAGAAGTTGACTCCAAAAAAAAAAACATTAAGGGAAATGTGCAGAAAAATGACACACCAAACGTTAAGTTGATCCAAGCCTAGTTTAGAAAGCAACACCTTGGGTTAAACATTTATCCAATCAACATTGATGATATGACACACCGTAGAAATCCTGGGAAGTCCACCAGGCAATGGCTATGTGAGACTTGCAAAACACTGGTGCTTGCAAGAATCCAATGTGACGTCACTAGAAGACGATAAAAAATTGTAAGTCTTTCAAGTCAGCAAACAAAATAAAAATTGCTAAAATCAATTCCCTTAAGGTCAAAAACCCCAGGGTAGACACACAAAAGTCCAAAAACACTTGGTTTAAAAAAGGAAGAATAAATAAAATACATCAATCACATCAATATTTTTTTTTTTAACATTTAGAAAATTATTCCAGGTTTTCAACCATTTTTAACCTACAGGAAAAACACCAATAAAATCAAAATACCAGGGTTAACATTCTGAGCTGAAACAAACCAAAAAGTATTAAGCCACTGTATGATAGATGATCATCTGTTGTCAGTTCTTCTCTCAGAACCTCTAAAGTTTTTATGAATTTGTGCATTTATGTATTTCTGCAGATTTACAAGAAAGCAGGATCTTCTCTCCATTTTCGTTTCTTGATGCTTCTCTTAACTGTAGACCAGGGCAAAATGAAAGTGTGAAAAAACTGACATCTGAAAGAGGGATTTCATTAGCGGAATCGTTGCCATGTAGTTCTCTGCCTGATGCAGTAAACACTCAGCAAATGGTGCATTGTACAAATTCAGCAGCAGTGCATGTCTGCCAAGAAAAGAGAAGAACTTCTAAACAAAAATCTAAAACCAAATCTAAGTGGAGCCGTACAGAACAGAAGCCATATGGCTGCTCTGAGTGTAGCAAATGGTTTTCTGACAAACGCAGTCTTCACTTCCACTCAAAAATTCACACAGGAGAGAAACCATATTGTTGCTCTGACTGTGGCAAGCGATTTACCTTCAGCACCAGTCTTCAGACACACAAGAGAATTCACACTGGAGAGAAGCCATATGCTTGTTCTGAATGTGGGAAAACAGTTCTCACAAATAGGTAATCTTCAGGCTCACAAAAGAATTCACACAGGAGAAAAGCCTTATAACTGTAGTGACTGTGGCAAACAATTCTCACGAGTAGGCCATCTTCAAACTCACAAAAGAATTCACACAGGAGAGAAGCCATATTCATGTTCTGAGTGTGGCAAAGGATTCTCTGCCAAACGAACTCTTCAAACCCACACAAGAATTCACACTGGAGAAAAGCCATATAGCTGTTTTGAATGTGGAAAGCGATTTGTCACCGATAGCAGTCTTCATACCCACAGGAGAACTCATACTGGAGAGAAGCCATATTGTTGTTCTGAATGTGGCAAAGGATTCACCTCCAATAGTGCTCTTCATAAACATACAAGAATTCACAGTGGAGAAAAGCCATATTGCTGTTCTGACTGTGGTAAACGATTCTTGCGGTTAGGCAATCTTCAGACTCACAGAAGAATTCATACCGGAGAGAAGCCATATTGCTGTTCTGAATGTGGAAAACAATTCTCACGAATAGCTCATGTCCATACCCACAGAAGAATTCACACTGGAGAAAAGCCTTATTGCTGTTCTAACTGTGGCAAACGGTTCACCTTCAGCAGCAGTCTTCAGACACACACAAGAATTCACACTGGAGAAAAGCCATATTGTTGTTCTCAGTGTAGCAAACGATTCTCCTGTAGTACTTCTCTTCAGACCCACAAAAGAATTCACACTGGAGAAAAGCCTTTTTGCTGCTCTCAATGTGGCAAGGGATTCTCTGACAAGGGAAGTCTTCAGACCCACACTAGAATTCACACTGGAGAGAAGCCATATTGTTGTACTGACTGTGGCAAACGATTCACCACCAATAGTAACCTTCACACGCACAGAAGAACTCATGCTGGAAGTCATGCTGTTCTTGTTTAGTACCCAGAAATTCAATGTGAGAAAAAGCAAATAAGGAACAAAACAAGCAAGATTGTGCCAATTGCTGATAATCCACAAGATTGATTAAATAAGTCTAGGCTTATCTTGATATACCACTCATTACTGATGTGAACTGCAAAAGGAGACATTACTGGCAACAATGTAAGTTCTAGGCTGAGCACAAATTGCCTAGACACAATGAGAAAAGTTCATCCCTGATATACAACAAGCAAGACTAGTAGTAGGGAAAAAATAAAAGTACAAACACACACCAGAAAAATGGAATACTTAAAAAACTAAGAACATGCACAGTGATTCAGGAAATGAAAGAAAGACTACTGGGCCTCCTCATGCTGAACAAGTAAAAATAAAGTTAGCCTCAAAAGGAACTTACAGTTCGTGGGACTCAAAAATGAGCAGAATAACTCATCACTTTAGTTTTAAATTAGACTATAAATGTTTGTAAAGAAAATTTAAGAAAACTCCAAAACACCTTACATAAAGAGAAGAGAAAAAAAAAAAAACAATAAAGAATCTATACAAGGAAGTGGTATTGATTTAGCAATAGAAGACTGAGGTCACCTAAAATCTAAAACAAAATTGAACAGCTATATTGATTAGATCAAGGTGGCATTGCCTTCTTCTCTGTGGCATGGGTTGTAAGATTTTTTTCAGCAAGGGGAACTGCTGCCTCCTTTTATTAACACTTAACATCAAAAGTCAGTTTAACCAGAATGCAATACGGGATCTCTGTTTGGAATGCACTTTCTACAGCTACAAGCTGATAATGCTGCATCAGTCATAGCTGAAGGAGATTGGTAATGACTTGGAGATGCCTACATGTTGTACGGGTCAGTAAAAATAACTGAACCACTGCCAACCTTGATGGACACAATTTTACAGCAATTATAAAGCAAATGGTTGGGTTTGCATTCGCCTAAGAAACTAATGGCGACATGTCCACTCTTTCCTTTATTACCCACTATAAGCACAAATTTTGGAATTTCTACCCCTTCCTTCTTTAACTTCTGCTCTACAGCAGGACTTTCCCATTGCACATACTGTAGTTTCATTGTAACAAAGGCTTGAGCAATTTTTATACTCTAAACCAGGTGGAGGAACACAAGACCTGAAGACCATGATTAAGGGAGTTGAACATGGGCGTTACTTTTATTGCAGGCTCACTAAAGAACAGCGAGTTACACAAGTAACTGAGAGAACATATGTAAAGCAATTTGTCCATCTTGCTGAAGAATGGACTCAAGCCATCAACCACTCCATGCTAACAAAGGAGGATCACCGTGTGTGAAACGTCAAAGATTAACTACTGTATAGTGCAGCCAGCAACCAGAAGGTGTGATTAAAGCTTAGAGAGTGAAAGGAAGACAAAGTGTGCTCAGCAGACTTGTCAGTGGAAGCTGTCTGTGATTACTGGGGAAATCGGGACTAACCATCATCACCTCCATCAGTTAAGAGGACTGGAGTCAAGTAACTTGGATTCTAAAACTGCATTGTTTTAAACTTTGTAGTGGTTGTAAAAGCAGAAAATGTATTCAGATATGTATTTCTGCTTCACAGCATTACCTGTAACTTCAAGTAATAACCTGTGTGAGGAATAAGCCTTTATTTTTTATAATGTTCTCCTTCTAAATCCAAAGGAAGACTAAACTAACCCTGCATTTTGTTCATAGCACAGTCACTTTCTCATAGAGATGCAGTAGTGAGTAAGCAACTGCAGGGAAGCTGTGAGGACAGTCAACACCACGGTCAAAGCACAGATGCAGAGGATTTAAAAGGACTCAGAGACGGGAACTCTTATGAAAGCATTTAAAGGTCAGTCCTGAGTGAAGAAGGTTTCTTTGGGAAATTCTATAGACAAGAATTTGAACAAAGACAATATATGCATAAGTTTGGACAACCTTCTGTAGGACAGAGGAAGATAAATGTAAACCAACTTGTATTTCTCTTTTGCTTATTGTTCATTGCCTGTATATACTTGTATATATCCATCTTTTATTATCCTTATGTTATGAATAAATTGTATTATTTTCTTTATTGTAGCAAGCATGCCTGGTTTATTTGTTATAAAGCAGTCTATTGTTATATTCAACATAAACAGATAAAGTGAAGTTTTATTTGTGTACAATTTATGAAACAGGCCTGTGCACAAAAGGTTTGGCAATGGTGGCTCAAGGGCACTCCTCCTTTTTGTTGCAACAACAACATTTATTTATATAGCACATTTTCATACAAACAGTAGCTCAAAGTGATAATAAAGAATAGAAAAATAAAGGACACAATAAGAAAACAAAATAAATCAACATTAATTAACATAGAATAAGAGTAAGGTCCAATGGCCAGGGGGGACAGAAAAAACAAAAAAAATCCAGACGGCTGGAGAAAAAATAAAATCTGTAGGGATTCCAGACCATGAGACCGCCCAGTCCCCTCTGGGCATTCTACCTAACATAAATGAAACAGTCCTCTTTGGATTTAGGGTTCTCATGGAAGGGCTTGATGATGATGATGATGGTCACGTAGACTTCTGACTTTTAATCCGTCCATCATTGTTGGAGCATCATGATGCTTTGAGTAGGTGGAGGTGGCGCAGGCCACCACCACAAAGAAACTGGAAAAAGAAACCGAAAAAGAGAGTAGGGGTCAGTACGGATTTTAGAGCCACCATGAATAGTTATTTTGAAGAATTGAACATACAGAGTATCAGGATTAAATTAAGTTAAAGTGAAGTTATAAAAAGGCCATGTTACAGTAATGTGTTTTCAGCAGTGTTTTAAACTGCTCTACTGTATCAGCCTGGCGAATTCCTCTTGGCAGGCTATTTCAGATTTTAGGTGCATAGCAGCAGAAGGCCGCCTCACCACTTCTTTTAAGTTTTGTTCTTGGAATTCTAAGGAGACACTCATTTGAAGATCTAAGGTTACGATTTGGAATATAAGGTGTCAGACATTCCGATATATAAGATGGGGCGAGATTATTTAAGGCTTTATAAACCATAAGCAGAATTTTAAAGTCAATCTTGAATGACACAGGTAACCAGTGTAGTGACATCAAAACTGGAGAAATGTATTCGGATTTTCTTTTCCTAGTTAGGATTCTAGCAGCTGCATTCTGCACTCGTTGCAAGTGATTTATGTCTTTTTTGGGTAGTCCTGAGAGGAGTGCGTTACAGTAATCTAGTCGACTGAAAACAAACGAGTGAACTAATTTCTCAGCATCTTTCAGTGATATAAGCGGTCTAACTTTACTTATGTTTCTTAAGTGAAAAAATGCTGTCCTAGTGATCTGATTAATATGCGATTTAAAATTCAGATTACAGTCAACAATCACCCCTAAGCTTTTTACCTCCGTCTTGACTTTTAATCCTAATGTATCCAGTTTATTTCTAATAGCCTCATTGTATCCATTATTGCTAATCACTAAGATTTCAGTTTTCTCTTTATTTAACTTGAGAAAATTACTATTCATCCATTCTGAGATACAAGTCAGACATTGTGCATTGTTGCAAGAAGCTATAAAAGCAGTGATAAGCAACACACTTTGTTAAAGCAAGGTAGGCCACTGTTTACTGTCCCTTATGGAAATACAATGTGGTCTATGATGATTATTGCTATTAATTCCACACAAAAATATGTAATAAACATGGTAGGGCTGATTGGATTTTTTTTTTATATGATGTCATGACATACAAGGTACTCGTAATGTCTTTGCACAAGCCATACACACTGACATTGATTATCACATTGGCTTTGTTAGAGTTTTTAGCATGTCACACATGCATGTCTGTGGACTGCTCTCTGGGCTCATCACAGGTATGTAATACCGCGTCGGGTTTAGAGGGGGTGTTGGTGCTGTCTCTTGTTCACAGAGAAGACACTCAGTGAGGGCAGATGACTTCTCCCCTTCAGGTATCTAAGCTATAAATCCCTGCAGCTGACGGGAGAAGAAGTTTAGTCCTGCACCAAACCCAAGACAGGACAGAGTTACTTTCTGAGAGCTTTGTTATTATCTAGCCTGACAGTGATATTTTGTAGACGTTTTGACGGATGACGGCCAGTGCCATTACCCAACTAGGACGACTCTGTAATGGAAGGACAGGGGGAGATGATTTATGAAGGCCACTAACTCCCACAAAAAAAACAGTCCCCTCGGAGTCCCACAGGGCTTTATGGGATTTGGTATTGCTCGGCTCAGCCCTGTTGGATTCCAGGGGTGCCGCCAGGGGGAACTATGGCAGCTGCAGAGCCCTAATTTGAGTTTCCGCCACACTTGGGAGTGATTCCAGATTTCCCTAATGAGCAAGTTGGAATTCTCCTGGGTTTGTCTTAAAAGGAGACAACCAACTCACAGAAGGAAGCCACAGTGGGAACTGAGAGCACCCCAAGGAAGAAGGAAGGGACTAAGTCTTGCATATTTTGGAGCTGTACTGTGCTCTTCTCTGGGGAGCGAGAAAAATGGCGCTTCCCCAACTCTGAATAAAAGTGTGCTGCACTTGTGTCTCTGCCTGTCTGTGTTGGGAGACAGCGGCTGTAAGCACCCCGGGCTATCACAACACTTCCTGTTGACAATAGCCGCCCTAATTTTTATTTGTTCTAAAGAAGTTTTTTTTTTTTTTGTTGGAATTAAATGGGGACGACTGGTTTGGCACCCCCAACAGTTTCCAATGGCGACTTGCAGTTCCTTTACTCCATGACAAGCAATTCCGCACTATTAGTGATTTATGAAATAACTATTTTCATACTGTGGTGGGCTGTGGGGTGTTATGGGTCCACAGCTCGTTGAGCAAAAGGCCATTCATTTTAAATAGATAATCACCACACCCGAGGCAGCTTCGTGAGGGGGGCGTTGTTGTAGCGAGCCGCGGGCAGTCGTCGATGTGGGCGTTTCTCACCGTGTGCACAGGTGAGGAACTGCCCACATTCGTGATTGCTCCCGTGGCTAATGCTGCAGCTGCTGTGGCCCTCATCATTTTAAAAAGAAGCGCGAGTCGGTTTTAAAGGGAAAGGAAACGATCGGAGAGAAAAAGGAAAGGAAAGAGGACGGAGGTTACAGGGAGCGAGGAGCATGCGGTGCAAGAGAGACAGACACGCGGTGCGTGCGTGTGGTGAGCGCGCGATCGAGCGCCCTAGGGCAGCTGTATGGAAGCTGGGTGTTAGGCCAACACCTAGACGTTTGAGTTGAGGTTGCTCCCGCTGAGTGAGCAGGTAGCGGGAGTGCCTAGAGGAAAGCGACGAGCCGCAGAAGGCCGTGGAAAGGCAGCGGAAGTCGGGAGGCTTGGTGGTGGAGTTCCCAATGTGAGCGTCCTGGCTATTGGGGTAATCAAGTCTCGGGGACTGGGATGAGTGCCTGACCGAAGCCAGGGATCGGGAGGTCTCCAGTCTCGGGTGTGTTGTAGGAGGGCAGCTGCAGAGAGCGTCTTGCCTGCTGCTTGGCCCAAACGGGATAAGCAGGTGAGACGCTAACAGAAAAGCACCGGATTTGTTGTTGGTTTTTAAGACTGCTTCCTAAAAAGATTTTAACCTCTCGTTTTTAAGGATGTGTTTGTTTTTCTATTTATTGATTTTTAACCTCCACGTGTTCTTTTTATGGGTTATTTATTTAATGAACTGTGAAGAACTGCACTATTTATGGAACACTGTTTTTGTTGGTTTTTAATAAAATCACTGTTACACTTTCTGCCTTCCCCTTGCTCAGTAATTTGCCTCCATTGACTAGCTCACTCGGCAACATTATCGACGGTGTTGGGTTCAAGGGTTCCCAAAATCAGATGGGAGTGTGGAGCCAGAACCCACATCGTCACAGGCTGGCGCTCTGCCCTGGGTTTGTTTCCTGCCTTGCGCCCTGTGTTGGCTGGGATTGGCTCCAGCAGACCCCCGTGACCCTGTAGTTAGGATGTAGCAGGTTGGATAACGGATGGATGGATGTTTTTTCACAGCACACATCATTTTCTGCCTATGTAGAAGCAGGCAGGCACGGGCACCCTTAGCTCCAGTGAAGGCACTCGGAGTCTCAGGACAGGCAGCAGACTCAAGATTGATTGTATGGAACACATACAGACTCACTACAGATGCAATGAGCGCCGAGCCATAGGCAGCTCTACATTTATCACAGTTCTTATCACACAAGTTATTATTCATCCTCATCTGACTCCTAACATTCCCCTGCTCTAGTTCTGCCCCTAATTAATTCCATCATTATTTCTCAGCTGAGGGGGTGTCAAACCCCTCTTTGACCATTATGTCTGTCTGACAAGGCCTACTAGCTCGGCGCTTGCTACCTTTATTTACAGCCAAAGAGTTCACATTCCTTCTCTAAGCAAGGGGTCCATCCTTTTCCAGCTCTCCTGCAAGTCTAACCTTTGTCTTATGAACTATTGGTGGTTTCTAGCTCATACTGAATAATAAAAAAATACGTTAGCATAAGTTTTTTTCATTCCTAACTCTTACATCTTAATGCTTAGTAAAATATAGTATTTACCTTGTGGTGTTCCACAAGGCTGTATCCTGGGTCCATTGCTCTTTTTGATCTTCATACTTCCATGATGAGATTATCTCAAGGCATAACGTGAGCTACCACAGCTATGCTGATGACACACAGCTGTATTTATCCATAGCGCCTGATGACCCCGACTCTCTTGACTCACTGACCCCCAACATCTTCTTGTGTTTCTGAGTGGATGAGTAGTAATTTTCTCAAACTAAACAAGGAGAAAACAGAAATTTTAGTGATTGGCAAAAATGGAAATAATGAGGTTATTAGGAAATAAATTTGATACACTGGGATTAAAAGTCAAGACGGAGGTAAAGAATTTAGGGGTAACTATTGACTCTGACCTGAATTTTAAATCACATATCAATCACATTACCAGGACAGCATTTTTTCACTTAAGAAACATAGCAAACGTTAGACCTCTTATAACATTGCAAGATGCTGAGAAATTAGTTCACACTTTTTTTTTTAGTCGACTAGATTACTGTAACGCACTCCTCTCAGGACTACCCAAAAAAAGACATCAATCATATACAAGTGCAGAATGGAGCCGCTAGAATCTTAACTTTTGCTAAACTGGAAGAATCCTAAGTCTCCTCTTTTAAGTCAGTGGGTAACTGATGCTATATTATTTAAAATTGGAAAAAATCAAAATTCTCAATTAGAGGATCTGTGCAGAAATTCTTCAAAACCTGGCAGGATCTAATCAATAACATTTTAGAATAAGCCTTTAAAGCACTGAGGAAGTAGATTCTCTCCCCATTTCTTTTTCTTTTCCATTTATCTTTATTCACTTATTAATTTACTTATTTTTACTAGCTTTAAGTTTTATTCTGCCCCCCATGCTCTCTTTCTCAGGGGTGGGGGTTGATTTGTTTTCAATCCTATTTTTGTAAAATTGATCTATTTGTAAGGAATGTTGTGTGATTTCAATAAAATCAATTAAATTATAAAACAATTTTAAAAACAAAGAATCTTAACTAGGAAAAGAAAATCTGAGCATATCTCCCCAGTTGTGATGTCACTACATTGGTTACCTGTATCATTTAGAATTGACTTTAAAATACTGCTTATGGTTTACAAAGCCTTAACCCAGCCACAAGGGGATGCATAAACCAGTGTGTTTCTTCATGCTGGTCCCAAGCCCGGATAAATGGGGAGGGTTATGTCAGGAAGGACATCCGGTGTAAAATTTTGCCAAATCAACATGCGGACAACAATACAAATTTCCATACCGGATCGGTCGAGCCCCGGGTTAACTACAACTGCCACCAGTACTGTTACCTAACAGGGTGCTGGCAGAACTTGGGCTTCTGTTGGCCAAAGAAGGAGAATAAGAGGGGGGAAATGTGTCCAGAGGCAGGAGGAGAGGAGGAAAGTAAAGAGAGTGGAACTGAGGGTAGGAACTTTGAATGTTGGCAGTATGACTGGTAAGGGGAAAGAGTTAGCAGATATGATGGAGAAAAGGAAAGTTGATATACGGTATAGTGCATGCATGAGACTAAATGGAAGTGGAGTAAGGCCAGTTGGATCAGAGGTGGATTAAAATTGTTCTATCATGGTATGAATGGGAGGAGAAATGGGGTAGGAGTTATTCTGAAGGAACAATATGTCAAGAGTGTTTTGGAGGTGAAAAGGGAGTCAGGCAGAGTAATGATAATGAAGCTGGAAATTGGAGGTGTGATGATGAATTTTGTTAGTGCATATTGTGGACGCTAGGGGCACTGTTGCCCATTGAACCCACCAGAGAGACGTCCAGGACAGACGTTTAAAAGCACAAAGAAGATTCTTTAATAATTCGTTTCTTCAAATATTGTGCCGAAAGCACCACACTCTCCACAATTCTTCAATAATACAATAATCAATCACAAACAACAATCCTCCAACTCTCAGCAGCTCCGTCACACTCCCACCCAACTCTGGCTCAATCTGCTGGGGTTTCCCAAAATCCTTTTAAAGTCTATGACCTGGAAGTATTTTGTCTCCGGGTCAAACGCCTTCTTCAGGTGTCCCAGAAGTACTGCAAGTTTCTGTCCTCATGACTCCTACATACTTCCGGGTTGACGTAACTATAATAGTCCCTGGGATCTTGGCGCCCACAGCACCCAACAGGGCTGAAGAGAAGGACTCCATGTCACATGCTGTCCTGCGGGAATCCGAGGAACCATTTCCATCCAGGGGAGCTGCCATCTAGCGTCCCAGGGGGATGTAGTGCTCTGAATAGGCTCCTTCTTTCAGTTGAGGGACGTCCTGGCCAGACTGAAACTCCATCTGTCCATCACAATATGCACTGGAAGTTGAGTGTGCAATGGGTGAGAAAGAAGATTTTTGGAGTGAGTTGGATGAAGTGATGAACAGTGTACCCAAGTGACAGAAAGTGGTGATTGGAGCGGATTTCAATGGGCATGTAGGTGAAGGGAACAGTGGAGACAAGGAGGTGATGGGTAGGTATGGTGTCAAGGAGAGAAATGAAGAAAGTCAGAGGACAGTGGATTTTGCCAAAAGGATGGACATGGCAGTGGTGAATACATATTTTAAGAAGAGCGAGGAACATGGGGTTACGTGCAAGCGTGGAGGAAGACGCGAACAGGTAGATTACATCCTATGCAGAAGAGTTGATCTGAAGGAGATTGAAGACTGCAAAGTGGTGGCAGTGGAAAGTGTAGTTAAGCAGCATATGATGGCGGTCTGTAGGATGACGTTGGAGATGAAGAAGAGGAAAAGAGTGAGGGCAGAGCCAAGGATCAAATGGTGAAAGTTGAAAAAGGAAGACTGCAAGGTTGAGTTTAGGGAGGTAGTGAGACAGGCACTGGGTGGCAGTGAAGAGTTACCAGACAGCTGGGAAACTACAGCAGATGTAGTAAAGGTGACAGCAAGAAGGGTGCTTGGGGTGACATCTGTAAAGAGCAAGGAAAAGGAAACCTGGTGGTGGAATGAGGAAATACAGGAGAGTATACGGAGGAAGAGGATGGCAAAGAAGAAGTAGGATAGTTGGAGAGATGCAGAAAGTAGACAAGAGTACAAGGAGATAAGGCGCAAGGTGAAGAGAGAGGTGGCGAAGGCTAAAGAAAAGGCGTATGATGAGTTGTATGAGAGGTTGGACACTAAGGAGGGAGAAAAGGACCTGTACCGATTGGCTAGACAGAGGGACCGAGCTGGGAAAGATGTGCAGCAGGTTAGGGTGATAAAGGATAAAGATAGAACCATACTCACAAGTGAGGAGAGTGTGTTGAGCAGATGGAAAGAGTACTTTGATAGGCTGATGAATGAAGAGAATGAGAGAGAGAGAAGAGGTTGGATGATGTGGAGATAGTGAATCAGGAAGCGCAATAGATTAGCAAGGAGGAAGTAAGGACAGCTATGAAGAGGATGAAAATGGAAAGGCCGTTGGTCCAGATGACATACCTATGGAAGCATGGAGGTGTTTAGGAGAGATGGCAGTGGAGTTTTTAACCAGATTGTTTAATGGAATCTTGGAAAGTGAGAGGATGCCTGAGGAGTGGAGAAGAAGTGTACTGGTACCATATTTAAGAATAAGGGGGATGTGCAGGACTGCAGTAACTACAGGGGAATAAAATTGATGAGCCACAGCATGAAGTTATGGAAAAGAGTAGTGGAAGCTAGGTTAAGAAGTGAGGTGATGATTAGTGAGCAGCAGTATGGTTTCATGCCAAGAAAGAGCACCACAGATGCAATGTTTGCTCTGAGGATGTTGATGGAGAAGTATAGAGAAGGCCAGAAGGAGTTGCATTGCGTCTTTGTGGACCTGGAGAAAGCATATGACAGGGTGCCTCAAGAGGAGCTGTGGTATTGTATGAGGAAGTCGGGAGTGGCAGAAAAGTACGTAAGAGTTGTACAGGATATGTACGAGGGAAGTGTGACAGTGGTGAGGTCTGCGGTAGGAGTGACAGATGCATTCAAGTTGGAGGTGGGATTACATCAGGGATCGGCTCTGAGCCCTTTCTTATTTGCAATGGTGATGGACAGGTTGACAGACGAGATTAGACAGGAGTCCCCATGGACTATGATGTTTGCTGATGACATTGTGATCTGTAGCGAAAGTAGGGAGCAGGTTGAGGAGACCCTGCAGAGGTGGAGATATGCTCTACAGAGGAGAGGAATGAAGGTCAGTAAGAACAAGACAGAAAACATGTGTGTAAATGAGAGGGAGGTCAGTGGAATGGTGAGGATGCAGGGAGTAGAGTTGGTGAAGATGGATGAGTTTAAATACTTGGGATCACAAGTACAGAGTAATGGGGATTGTGGAAGAGAGGTGAAAAAGAGAGTGCAGGCAGGGTGGAGTGGGTGGAGAAGAGTGTCAGGAGTGATTTGTGACAGACGGGTATCAGCAAGAGTGAAAGGGAAGGTCTACAGGACGGTAATGAGATCAGCTATGTTATATGGGTTGGAGACGTTGGCACTGACCAGAAAGCAGGAGACAGAGCTGGAGGTGGCAGGGTTAAAGATGCTAAGATTTGCACTGGGTGAGACGAGGATGAGCAGGATTAGAAATGAGTACATTAGAGGGTCAGCTTAAGTTGGACGGTTGGGAGACAAAGTCAGAGTGGCAAGATTGCATTGGTTTGGACATGTGCAGAGGAGAGATGCTGGGCATATTGGGAGAAGGATGCTAAGGACAGAGCTGCCAGGGAAGAGGAAAAGAGGAAGGCCTAAGAGAAGGTTTATGTTTATGGATGTGGTGAGAAAGGACATGCAGGTGATGGGTGTAACAGAACAAGATGCAGAGGACAGAAAGATATGGAATAAGATGATCCACTGTGGCAACTCTTAATGGGAGCAGCCAAAAGAAGAAGAAGAGGTTTACAAAGCCTTAAATAATCTCACTCCATCTTATATTTCAGAATGTCTGTTACCTTACACTCCAAATCGTAACCTTAGATCTTCAAATGAATGTCTGCTTAATATTCCAGGAGCCAAACTTAAAAGAAGTGGTGAAGCGGCCTTCTGCTGTTAGGCACCTAAAATCTGGAATAGCTTGCCAATAGAAATTCACCAGGCCAATACAGTGGAGCACTTTAAAAAACTGCTAAAAACACATTATTTTAACATGGCTTTCTCATAGGTTCATTTTAGTTTAATCCTGATGCTCTGTATATTCAATTAATTCATTATAATTCATGGTGGCTCCTAAATCCATACTAACCCCTACTTTCTCTTCTGTTCTTTTTCCGATCTGCACCACCACCACCTGATCGAAGCAGCGTGATGTTCCTACATTGATGGATTAAAGGCCAGAAGTCCACATGACCGTCATCATCAAGTTCTTCCATGTGAATCCTGAATACAACAAGGACGGATTGAGATCATTTATGTTTGGTAGAATTCCTAGAGGGGGCTGGGTGGTCTCGTGGCCTTGGAACCCTTGCAGATTTTATTGTCTTCTGGAGTTTCTTTTTTGTTTTTTCTGTCCTCCTTGAGGACATTGGACCTTAGTTTTATTCTATGTTAATTAGTTTTCCCTAATTTTATTTTCTTATTTATTTTGTCTTTTTTTTTCTTTCTTCATCATGTAAAGCACTTTGAGCTACATCATTTGTATAAAAATGTGCTATAACGTTGTTGTTGTTGTTCTCATGTGCTTGTAATACTTTTCTAAAAAGTAGAGATTACCAATTTCAAGAATACATTTTTGTAAACCTATTGCCTCAACTGCATTGCAGTAGAGTTTTTCTTGAGTGCGGGTTCAATGAGGTGACCATTAAGACGTCAGGCAAATGCACAAACCGTAGTAGTGGGAAGTGTAATCTTTACGCATTTTTAAATGAAGACTTGATATGAATAACCTTGGTTGTCTACTACTGTTTATTTATTTATTTATGTATTTTTAATGCATGTAATTAAGTTCCAGTGAGACTGCAGAAGGCGCTCTTTTCAGGTCGGTGTCACGACGGCTCAGTACTCTGAACTCTGTGGCCTGAGCTTGTAAATATGAAAAGCATCTCTCTGCCATCTGACAGAAACCAGGAGATCCTGACACATGTGGTGTATTACTCTGGGCAATAATATAACTGGCCTTATGTTGTGTTCTCAGTGTAATAAGGCTTTAAAGTGGAAATCGCAATACAGTTGGCACCTGCTAAGAGTACATCATAACGGCTGTGTGGCCAAAATGCCAGTCAGAAGTGAGTTTTTTGTCAAATGCCAGGAACCAAACCTTGGACTTTCAGTAAAATAAGAGCTGGGAAGGTTAAGGCTAAAAATGGGTTTTCCAGGAACACAAAGCGAGGTGATTAGAACTGTAGATTCGTAGTGAAAGTGATTTTTTTTTATTCTTCACTGTATTGATATCTTTATGGCTTCTTTGGGCATCCTTATTGTGTGGTAGCAGTGAGTACTCACCTCCACCAGGGCATGAAAATGGGTCCAAAATAGTGGCTGCATCCATCCCAAAGAAAGGCAAAAGCTGAGTCAGCACAACCATTTGAACTTACCAAGAATGTCCTCTTTGTACAAATAGTGACTGCCCGTTTATGACAAGACTTGTATATTTCATAACAGGTATGTAACTGAGCACGTCTGGCATCTTGTATGCCCTTCTCTATGGTGAACAGACGACACTGGTCTGTTCAATCCAGATCTGGCACTAGTGAGATGATTTCTTTGTGACAAGGCTGTCACACCACAAGCAATTCACTTTTAAGGAGGTGACTTTTGATTGTTGTGACTGCTGTTCCCTGCATGTGGGTTAGGAAAACTCAATCCTCCATAGTAAACTGGCCTGATCTACATGACAACAAGGGCTTTTAAAGTCAAAGAGTGATGTCACTCGCAAACACTCGAGTGCTGGCACAAGTGAAAGCTGTTTTTAAGACCTACTTCCCGAACACAAGTTATTTTATACATGTTTTAAAATGAGTAGTGGTTTTCATAATAATTTATAGTAACTGCATGTCCTTGAATGCATATTGTGTTTTCATTTTGACTCCATTATTTTTTCTCCTCAGTTCAAAAACACATACACTGTTTCTTTCAGGTGATTCTAAAAGTGTGCGTATGTGTGACAGCAATAGTGGGCTCTCATGGAGTGGCATCCACTCCAGAATGGCAAGTATTGTTGCTGGCATACACTCACCTAAAGGATTATTAGGACCACCATACTAATACGGTGTTTGACCCCCTTTCGCCTTCAGAACTGCCTTAATTCTACGTGGCATTGATTCAACAAGGTGCTGAAAGCATTCTTTAGAAATGTTGGCCCATATTGATAGGATAGCATCTTGCAGTTGATGGAGATTTGTGGGATGCACATCCAGGACACGAAGCTCCCGTTCCACCACATCCCAAAGATGCTCTATTGGGTTGAGATCTGGTGACTGTGGGGGCCATTTTAGTACAGTGAACTCATTGTCATGTTCAAGAAACCAAGTTGAAATGATTCGAGCTTTCTGACATGGTGCATTATCCTGCTGGAAGTAGCCATCAGAGGATGGGTACATGGTGGTCATGAAGGGATGGACATGGTCAGAAACAATGCTCAGGTAGCCCGTGGCATTTAAACGATGCCCAATTGGCACTAAGAGGCCTAAAGTGTGCCAAGAAAACATCCCCCACACCATTACACCACCACCACCAGCCTGCACAGTGGTAACAAGACATGATGGATCCATGTTCTCATTCTGTTTACGCCAAATTCTGACTCTACCATTTGAATGTCTCAACAGAAATCGAGTCTCATCAGACCAGGCAACATTTTTCCAGTCTTCAACTGTCCAATTTTGGTGAGCTCGTGCAAATTGTAGCCTCTTTTTCCTATTTGTAGTGGAGATGAGTGGTACCCGGTGGGGTCTTCTGCTGTTGTAGCCCATCCGCCTCAAGGTTGTGCGTGTTGTGGCTTCACAAATGCTTTGCTGCATACCTCGGTTGTAACGAGTGGTTATTTCAGTCAAAGTTGCTCTTCTATCAGCTTGAATCAGTCGGCCCATTCTCCTCTGACCTCTAGCATCAACAAGGCATTTTCGCCCACAGGACTGCCGCATACTGGATGTTTTTCCCTTTTCACACCATTCTTTGTAAACCCTAGAAATGGTTGTGCGTGAAAATCCCAGTAACTGAGCAGATTGTGAAATACTCAGACCGGCCCGTCTGGCACCAACAACCATGCCATGCTCAAAATTGCTTAAATCACCTTTCTTTCCCATTCTGACATTCAGTTTGGAGTTCAGGCGATTGTCTTGACCAGGACCACACCCCTAAATGCATTGAAGCAACTGCCATGTGATTGGTTGATTAGATAATTGCATTAATGAGAAATTGAACAGGTGTCCCTAGTAATCCTTTAGGTGAGTGGAAGCTCTAGTAAACTGAAAGAATACAGTAGTAAGTAGGCTGAATTTTTTTCCTTTTTTAAAAAATAATTTTACCAAAAGAACTCTTACTGAGAAGCAGGGGAGCATCTTCAAAAGATAAGGGTAACAATCTTATTGAATTAACAGTAAGATGCGACAAAGCCATTTCATACCATATAATCAGTAAATAATGAGTCAAAGGATAGCCAAGTGACATTGACATAAATGTACAAGGCTCTATCAGCATGCTTAGAAAATGAATCAGGGAGCAGGATGCATTTCTGGACCATTATATTTGTTCATTTTTTGCATTACAAATAGGGAGGAGGTAGTACTAAAATAACAGTTTTTACTATAAAACCCTAATGCTAACAACACCTAGAAAGCAAGAAAGTAGTATTATTTTTCTTTTGTTTCTGTTATCTGAATATATACGATATACTGTTCTTACACACATGTGCATGGGAGGCAGCTAAAGGGCCTGAATGAGAGCAATTCCATGCCAGACCAAGGGGTGGCAGTGCGCTAACTCTTTCTCTCACTTCTCTGCTGACCTGTTACTTGAAATTCTGGCTGGCCCCGATGACATCACTTCGAGCCACAGCCCTGATGACGTTATTTCCGGTCCTGGCCCTACTGATGACATCACTTCCTGTCCTCTCCTTGAAAGCCGCCATTTTTTTCTATCTGTAAACATCAATACAACAATGCAACTATTTTGCAGCAAGGAAATAATATACCAGTGGCTGTCCCAAACCTTTCTATGGCTTTTTCAAGAGTCAAGTTTATGACTCTGTATATAAAATAATTTTACATTGTTCTCCTGGGTTCTAGGTCATACTGTAATTATTTCTCACTGAAAGTTTAATGTACAAAAACAAAAGGTCATGCATAGTACCAGATGATTAGTTCTGATGCCCATGTCTGACCCAAAATAGGCACTATATGGAGGAAAAACAAAATATTTGATTTAATAAATAGATGAGAATTCTTTTCTTTGTTCTTTTGTCTTGTTAACATGCCTCTTTTCTGATAACATGACATATGAGGCAATCATGGATGTGCATTTTTTGCAAAGTTTGTTAATATTACAATGCCCCTAAAGTTACAATCGAATTTCCAGTAAAATAAAAATGCAGAACTAAAAGTGGGCACTAATATATATATGGCAAGGATTTCAAGGTAACAAACCCTTTCCTGCAAAATTCCCCATCTCCCCTTTTGAGCCACTGCCCACTGAAGGGTCTGTGCACATCAGTGTTATGAAATGCCTCTTTCTAGTTGTGGTAGCCTAGCTTGCACATGAACATACCATAATACTAAGTCCTGCACACTGAGAATCTAAAAAGATGCCAGAACATCGAGGGGATATTGATAAAAACAAGGAAGAAATGATATGGGGTAAAGTATACTGCTCAAAAGAATTAAAGGAACACTTTTTAATCAGAGTATAGCATAAAGTCAATGAAACTTATGGGATATTAATCTGGTCAGTTAAGTAGCAGAGGGGGTTGTTAATCAGTTTCAGCTGCTGTGGTGTTAATGAAATTAACAACAGATGCACTAGAGGGGCAACAATGAGATGACCCCCAAAACAGGAATGGTTTAACAGGTGGAGGCCACTGACATTTTTCCCTCCTCATCTTTTCTGACTGTTTCTTCACTAGTTTTGCATTTGGCTACAGTCAGTGTCACTACTGGTAGCATGAGGTGATACCTGGACCCTACAGAGGTTGCACAGGTAGTCCAACTTCTCCAGGATGGCACATCAATACATGTCATTGCCAGAAGGTTTGCTGTGTCTCCCTGCACAGTCTCAAGGGCATGGAGGAGATTCTAGGAGACAAGCAGTTACTCTAGGAGAGCTGGAGAGG
Organism: Polypterus senegalus; assembly: GCF_016835505.1. NCBI lineage: Eukaryota > Metazoa > Chordata > Cladistia > Polypteriformes > Polypteridae > Polypterus > Polypterus senegalus. The sequence continues at coordinate 155,031,978 of NC_053161.1, forward strand.
GCCATAGAAGGTCCATAACCCATCAGCAGGACCAGTATCTGCTCCTTTGGGCAAGGAGGAACAGGATGAGCACTGCCACAGCCCTACAAAATGACCTCCAGCAGGCCACTGGTGTGAATGTCTCTGACCAAACAACCAGAAAGACTTCATGAGGGTTGCCTGAGGGCCCAAATGTCTACTGCGCCCTGTGCTCACTGCACAGCACCGGGGAGCTCAATTGGCATTTGCCATAGAATACCAGAATTGGCAGGTCCACCACTGGTGTCCTGTGCTTTTCACAGATGAGAGCAGGTTCACCCTGAATATATGTGAAAGACGTGAAAGGGTCAGGAGAAGCCGGAGAATATTATGCTGCCTGTAACATCGTTTAGCATGACTGGTTTGGTGGTGGGTCAGTGATGATCTTGGAGGCATATCCATGGAGCGACTCACAGACTTCTACAGGCTAGACAACGGCATCTTGACTGCCATTAGGTATCAGGATGAAATCCTTGGACCCATTGTCAGACCCTACGCTGGTGCAGTAGGTCCTGGTTTACTCCTAATGCACGACAATGCCCGGCCTCATGTGGCAAGAGTATGCAGGCAGTACCTGGAGGATGAATAATTGAAACAATTGAATGGCCTTCACGATCCCCTGACTTAAACCCAATAGAACATCTGTGGGACATTATGTTTCAATCCATTAGGCGCCGCCAGGTTGCTCCTCAGACTGTACAACAGCTCAGGGATGCCCTCATACAGATCTGGGAGGAAATGTCACAAGACACCATCTGTCGTCTCATTAGGAGCATGCCCCGACGTTGTCAAGCATGCATACAAGCTCGTGGGGGCCACACAAGATACTGAAAAGCATTTTGAGTAGCAGAAATTAAGTTTTTGAAAAAATGGACTAGCCTGCCACATCTTCATTTCACTCTGATTTTAGGGTGTCTACACAATTGAGCCCTCTGTAGGCAGAAAACTTTTATTTCCATTAAAAGACTTGGCATCCTTTTGTTCCTAAGACATTGCCCTGTCGTTATTTGTATAGATATCCAACTTCATATTGAGATCTGATGTATCTAATGTGTTTCTTTAAAGTGTTCCTTTAATTTTTGTGAGCAGTGTATATTATTTGGAAACAAATGCAAAAATATTTTAATGGAGCATGGAGGGCATACCTTAGGATAAATCAGGCATGTGCAACCTTGACAGGACTATGGGCCGGATTAGAAAGTAGAAAGATTACGCGGGCCGGAGTACTTCAGGATATATATATGTATTTCTGAAAATCGAAAATGCAAGAAGGCCAAAAAAAAAAGCAACAAATATTTATTAATATATTATTTAATAAAAACTGTTTATTAATGTGATGATTGAGATTGCATGGTGGACACAAGCTTATCAATATTAGGAGATATTGTGGACGTGGAAACTCGCAACGTGTTTTCTAGGTGTTCATCAGTAATTCGCGTCCTGGTTTTGGATTTTACGAAGTTCATCCTTGAAAAAAGTTGCTCGCATTTATAGGTGCTGCCAAATAGAGTCATTCTTTTCTGAGCAAAAGCTGTCAGCTTTGGAAACTTGTCATGTGGGAAATATTTTTTATAAAAGTCAAGTAATTCAATATCATTGAATTTTGATTTCAGGACAAGGTTCTCTTGTAGTTCAATTAATTCCATTTGCAATGAAAGTGGAGCTAGTTCGACATCAACATCAAATGGACAAGACAATATTTGCAAGTTTGCTTCTTGATTTTTAAAATCACGGAACCTAGTGTTGAATTCTCCACTCAATGAATTTAATTCATTCGCAAACGATTCACAATCAAAATCTTTTGATCAATTGTGGGAAAATGATAAGTATTGCCTTCCTTTAATTGGCTTTCCCAGAGTCGAAGCTTATTTTGAAATGATTTTATGTGTCCATAAAGCTCATGAATCATTTGTCCCTGAGTTTGTAATTTAGCATTAAGTTCATTTAGATGTGTTGTTAGGTCGACAAGAAATGCAAGATCACACAGCCAGGGTTTGTTTTCTAGCTCAGGAATAGGTTTTCCTTTCATGTCCATGAAAAGAGATACCTCATTTCTCAAATCATAAAAACGTTTCAACATTTTTCCCTTGCTAAGCCAACGCACTTCACAATAAAATGTAAGATCTTCATGGTCAGAAAGAACGTCAGCCAGAAATTCTTGAAATTGGCGGTGATTTAGCGCCCTGGATTTAATGAAGTTTATACATGCAGTTATTGTGCCCATCACATGTGCAAATTTAACTGATTTTGCACATAAGTTTTGCTGGTGTATAATGCAATGCAATACCGACAAATCTTTGGTATTGATTTTGTTACTTGACAATTCGGTTTTTATTTGGGCAACAGCTCCGATGTTTGGTCCAATCATCGATGGAGCTCCATTGGTGGATATTCCGCATAACTTTTCCCACTTTAAATCAAATACAGTAAAAACAGTTTTTACTTCCTGGAAAATGTCTTCACCCCTTGTTGTATTTTTCATTGGTTGGAGAGCAAGCAATTCTTCCGTACAATTGAAGCTAAGCGTCAACTCCGCGAATAAATATAGCCAATTGAGCGGTATCGTTGGAGTCTGTACTCTCATCAAGAGCAATGGAAAATGCTTCAAATTTTGATGCAATATTTTTAATGCTTAATTTTATGTCACTGGCCATTTCGTCGATTCGTCGGGTTATTGTCCAACGAGAAAGACTTATCTTTTCCATTTCATGGCTTTTCTCTGGACACAGAACTTTCGTGACTGCAGTAAGGCATTCCTTGACAAACTCCCCTTCAGAATATGGTTTTGAGTGCTTCGCAATTTTTTCGCTAACAATAAAACTTGCACGAACAATATTGTCAGCTACATCAGTATTTTTGCGTAATAACATTTGCTGTGCCGATACACATTTTTTCAAATTTTGTATCTTGTCTGTTCTTAGTTTACCTTTGTAACTGTTGTAATTAGCGTGTTTTGTATTGTAGTGTCTTTTTAAATTGTATTCCTTTAAAACTGAAATAGTTTCCAAGCATATCAAACAAAGAGGTTTTTCTTTCTGCATTATAAAAAAATAATCATCAGTCCATTTCTCTTGAAATGTACAACTCTCCGCGTCCACTTTTCTCTTCTTTGTTGAAGCCATCTTAATTAGGGTTTGATCAAAAATTCACAAGTACAGTATTTGAAAGTATTGAAATGTAGGCCGATATAGCGTGAAACTCGAAAACACATGCAGATAGGTACAGCACTAGCAAAAACCATGAAAAGACTGCGCTATGCTACGCACGACAGCAGAGCAGAGAGATGCAGCAGAGTCAACGACTACGTGACTACGAGCTCTTGCACACTTTAAACATGCGACAGTTCCGGACGTGCCGTAAAAGTGGGGGAAGCACAATATAAAGTACTTCAGAAAGCACTGGCCGCATCATACTATCAAAAATAATCCAACAATACCACAAGAACAAACAGGCATCACCAAGAGGGTTAACGGGCCAGATTCAATGATATTTGGAAAAGTCGTCGCGGGCCGTATAAAATCAGTACCGTAGGTTGCACATGCCTGGGATAAATACATCATCAGCCAAAAAAAGCGCTTAAAACATCTGTAGATATGAAATAAATTATAAGTCTTACCAGCCAAACCTGATTGTAGGACAAACTAATTTAGACTAGGCCAGGCCAGTTTGTCCAAAACACGATAGGATGAATCAGTTTGGCCTACTGTAGTATAAACCACATTATCCTGAAATCAATGTAGAGCTCTCAGAACAAACTGATTTGTTCTAGTCTAAACTAGTTTGGCCTGCAATCACACTTTCCTTAATAGGATAAACTAGTGTGGCCTAGTCAAAACTGATTTGTGTGATTTTCAACACGGAATATGTCTGATCCTACAAATTCAGGGAATCTCTGCCATTCCACAATGAGCCGTGAATTTGCAGAATATTCAAGTGTTTCATTCATTTTGTCCTTGTGTGTTTGGTTGTATGTGTTTTATTTGTTTCATTCTTGTATGTTTGTTTTGCTCATTTTATTCTTTTTGTTTTTTGTGTTTCTCACCATTATGGATGAAGCTTTGACTGGTATATAAAGATATCAAAAGGAGTGGAGAGAGAGATTCTTGATGGAGATTTTGAAAAGTGAATTCAAAAAACGACTCATTTTCATGTGCCTTCAAATGACAAATATTTAGAAGGAGGCTGAAAAAGCGGAAAACACCCCTACAACAAAGAAGGTTGAAACAATTTAATGTACTGGAAATCTGAGGCTTAAAAAAACTTATTGCACAAAATGAAGGTAATGAAAATTTAAAATACTGTATCTCAGCTGATGAACTATATGAGGCCATATGGTGTGGCCCATGTGGTGGTGGGTCATGATGGTCATTATAGAATGTTGGCTGAAACCTCTAAAACATTTTCATATGTCACAAATTTAATGATAGGCCTGTTTTTGTCTATGTGCAAAGTATGTCAGCAGAAGAAAATGGGGTCGGCTTCCAAGCCAATTCTGCACTCGGAAATGAACAGGAGGTGCCAAGTCGATCTTATTGACTTCCAGACACAACCAGACGGTAAATTCACGTTTGGGATGGTCTATCAAGACCATTTGACACAATTTGTTGTGCTTCATCTTTTGGAAATTCAAGAGAGCTGAGGAGATAGACTACAATTTGAGTGACATATTCTTAACTATAGGAGTGCAGTGCATCTTGCAGTCAGACAATGGACAAGAATTTGTGAATCATGTAATTTCTGAACTCACAAGTCTGTGGCTGAGCTTAAAAGTGTGTATGGGAAACCAGGGCTCAGTCGAAAGAGGCAATTAAGACATTGAGAATATGCTTAGTTCTTGGTTTACCGACAATAACACAGCTAACTGGTCAGAAGGGCTGAGGTACATACAGTTTATGCAGAATCAAGCATTCCATTCAGGCATTAAACTTTCACCTATATAAGGCCATATTTGTCACTGAACCCAGAGTAGACCTCTCTCTACTTCATTGCCTTCAGAATTACTTGAAGAAATTTGGGATGAGGAAGACCTTCGAAAACTTTTCGAACATAAAATGAGAATGAAAATGAGCCAGAATTATAAAACATTTTAGAAGCTCACAATCCTTTGTCTGTCACAAAGGACATTCAAACAGCAAGAACAATATTATTATTTGTAACAGTTCTCCAGTATGGAGTGGTGGATGGGTGGAGTGGTGGCTGTGAAGCTAGGGATCTGCTCTGGCAATCGGAAGGCTGCCGGTTTGAATCCCATAAATGCCAGACTTGACTCTACTCCATTGGGCCCTTGAGCAGGGCCCTTAACCCGCAATTGCTTCATCCTGCTTATGATGTTAATCTGCATCCAGCCTTGCAAGCAGGTCCTCCAACTTGAAAGGAAAATTTGGTGGGTGGTGGCAGCATTGGCACTCCAGTCACCATAAAAAAAAATAATCTCATACTGTTCAGTGTGGTGCTGAGGTGTTACAGATTGCACGGCTGCACTCAGATTCTAGTATCCATTCATCCAGATTCCAGCATAACATTCTATATTATTTATATAGTATATTTTTCTCTTTCTCAAGCTTATGTAAAGTTTTAATTTACCCACGGGGGAAAATAAAGTATATCTATCTATCTATCTATCTATCTATCTATCTATCTATCTATCTATCTATCTATCTATCTATCTATCTATCTATCTATCTGTCTATCTATCTATCTATCCTTAGTTTTGACTGAGATACTCAGCTTTGACAATAACTTTGACACGATTAGTCCAGAACTACAGACTTTGCGGGCTTTTATTTTGACACATTTACTTGCCCCCACCCCCGGATGAATTCCTGTTCTGTTGCTATCTGTTGAAGCGAGAGGCGGATGTCCATTTAAAAGTACGTACTTGAAATATGAATGTGAGCTCACAGCCCCACTGAACCCATTGTGTTTTTGCTCAGGACTGAGGTTCAGGGAGTCGCTGTCCGGACGGTCGTGTGTCCACTCTGCTCCAACGTATGTGTCAGTGGCTCGTTAATGTTCATTCTACTAATCAAGCCGTCTTTATAAATGCGTGCATCCCCTTTGAGCTTTTAATTTAATACGCGATGAGTGAGCGGAGGTGTGCGCGTCCAGTTCTGTCATATGTATAGAATATAACGTGTTTCATATTTAGTGATGTCGGGGATTTGGAATAGGGTCTGAATACTGTACTTTCTGCAACATCAGATGAGATTAGTTAAACTTTATCAATCCCAAATGCTTGTATACATAAATCCCTGAGATCTTACTCAAGCACAAGATCCAGAACTGTATACACAGTATTTCCAACTAAAGTGTGTATTGATCCTAAAATATTCTCTATGTTATAATGAGTATGTTACCAATAATAAAATAATACAGGTAGTATGTTTAATTTATATAGTGCTTTTCTAACCTATTGAAAGTGCTTTATGTAGACAGTTGGGACCACCAGCAATGTGTTGCATCTACTTGGATTTCTGCACCAGTACACTCTTAATGCACACATTAGTTATTACGTGGTGAAATTTCTGCACCAGTACACTCTTAATGCACAAATTAGTTATTACGTGGTGAAAGGGGGAGAGAAATATTTAGCCAAATAAATAAATAAGGGATGATTAAGGGGTCAGAATGATCACACTTAGGTGTACGATTTAGCCAGGAAATAGGAAACACCCATCTGTTTTCAAAAAAACGGCCAGGAATTTTTTGCTGCACAGGGGCATTGGGTCTCACAGACAGACCACAAGGTAAATGTCCCTTACTGGCCTCAGTAATGAGTTTCAAGTGGATTACCTGTTCTGAAATGTAGTTGAGTTGAGAATTTCCTCACATGTGCCCCGTAAAAAGTCAGTCGCAATGAAAATCCTACTCGGTGTGCTCTTACGACCACCAGTATGCACAAATTAAACACAAAACAATTAACATGCTAATAGACAATAGATAAGAAAAACACATTTTCACAATAAATATACAGCACTGCAATAGGATTCTTACTAGGACTAGTTGTTAAAATCCCTAATTTTTCAGCACAACAGTTGAAAGGAGAGGTCATCTTGAGTGGAGTGAAATTTGCCACAGATTGCGTTGTGAAACCAATGCGACACATCTTCAGTTGTATGCCCCGACTTCATTGGGTGTTTCGGCCGCTTATCACAAGACACCCTCCGCCGGGGTTGGCTCACCCCTGGTTGATCAGACCCGGGTGTGTGTAGCATGGTGACACTACTCGATCAATTGGCAGCCCATGTTAAGTCCCTACGTTTCAGCCACAGCCAGTGACTGCTCCGTTCCGCTACAGTGGCAAGCTCTTTGATTGCCTTCCGTTGTGCCTGCCCTCTGATCCCTACTTCCTTCAATAGCCTCGTGGTGGAACTGGCTACAAACCTTCTGCATCCCACCTCCACTGGCCACACTTTGACATTCCAGCCCCGCCCCTCTGCTTCAGCTGCTAAACTGGCATATCGCAGCCTCTTCCATTCGAATGCCTCATCGATAGCATCCTCCCATGGGACTGTCATCTCGACGATGAAGACACGCCGACAGGACTTGGACCAGAGCACTAGATCTGGACGCAGGTTAGTTGTCGCAATTTCGGGTGGGAAGGTGAGCCTCTGGTTGAGGTCCACTCGCAACTCCCAGTCCCGGGCTGGGTTCAATGGACCATTATCTGGAAGTAAAGGCTTGGTCTGCTGTTTCTCCCCTTCCCGCATGAAAGTTGTTCTCCGTCAGATGATACTTTGTGCTTCTAGAGGCATGGCGTTAATGGTTACTCTCTTGTTCTCAATTTCGGCAGCCAAGCATCTCAGCACTTGGTTGTGGCGCCAGGTGTATCTTCCTTGAGTTAAGCTGGTCTTGCAACCCACCAGTATGTGTTTATATAAATATCTATCCATCCATCCATCCATTATTCAACCTGCTATATCCTAACTACAGGGTCACGAGGGTCTGCTGGAGCCAATCCCAGCCAACACAGGGCTCAAGGCAGGGAACAAATCCCAGGCAGGGTGACAGCCCACCGCAGGACACACACACACACCCACACACCAAACACACACTAGGGACAATTTAGGATCGCCAATGCACCTAACCTGCATGTCTTTGGACTGTGGGAGGAAACCAGAGTACCCGGAGGAAACCCATGCAGACACAGGGAGAACATGCAAACTCCACGCATGGAGGACCTGGGAAGCGAAATCAGGTCTCCTAACTGTGAGGTAGCAGCGTTACAACTGCACCACCATGCCGCTCATTAATGTAAATATATATAGTGCAAAAACTATGAGCATTACATAAACATTTAGTGAGACTGAAATACACTGCATAATTCGTAAACAACAGGTAGTACAGATTTCATAATGCAATGGGTGAATAGAGCCGGTAAGTTACTGGCTGGACTTATAGTACAGTAGATGCCAACAATGTCACATTCTGTGAAAGAAAGTGGTATTGGAATCATTAACAAGTCTAACTGCCTGTAGGAAAAAAAAAACATGTTTGCAAGATAAAAAAAAACATGTTCTGTGGTCTTGTCCTTGATTTCATTTTCCTATAGTGTGAATCGACTGATTTGGGGGTGGGTGCTGCCATTTATAAAGTTGTGGACCTTCCTAAATGGACTGGCACGGTAAATGTCCTCGAGAAGTAGAAGAGCTGATCCTGTAATGCTTGGGCAGTCCTGTTCACCCGCTGTAGGGCATTATAGCCCTGTGGCAGAGCAGTTTACAAATCAGACTGTGATGGCATTGGTAGGAACGTTTTCAATAGTACCCCAATCAAAGCCGCCAGGGATTCTGGCTGGCATGTCAAATTTCTTCAGCCTTCTTGAGAAGTTCAAACACTGTTGAGATTTCTTTACCATCTGAAATTTGTTGTGGGACCAGGCAAGATCCTCACTAATATAAATGCTGAGAAATGTAAAGTTTTTCACTCTCTCCACCTCCACTTCACCAATGTGCATTGTGTGAAAGATCAGCCCAGATCACAGACAGACATGGGACACACAGAAGTCCAAAAGCACACACGTTTATTTTCCTGCTTCTCTTACACAGCACACACTGCACAAACCACCACAGTAACGTTTACAGTCCTTTTCTTTTTGTGTCACTCCTCTCCCTCAAGCTCTGTCTTCTGCCTTCCAACTCCGGCTCCCTGAATGGAGTGAGGTGATCCCTTTTTTGTTGAACCCAGATGTCCTCCAGGTACGCCCTGATGAACTTCCTGCAGCACTTCCTGGTGTGGCGGAAGAGCTGCATGGGCACCCGGAAGCACTCCAGGTGCATTTGGTTCCTCTTCTGTCAGCACCTCCTGGTGTAGCGGAAGTGCTGCTGTCCAGGACTCCAGGATTGTCCAGGTGCCCCTGATGGTGGCCACGGACCCCAACAGGGTTGAGCTTCCAAACTCCAAATTCATAGCCCCGGTGTAATCCAGGGGGGCTGTCCCTTGCATCCCGGGGAAGATATTGCACCTCTTGTGGTCCTTCCCTTCTGCAGGCATCCCGGTGTGGCAAGATCCCTGGTTGTCTGCCACAATGGGTGTGTGTGTCTACCTCCTTTTCCATAAATCCTCAATAATCTCCTTTGTTTTATTAACATTTAAGGAGAGTTTTTTGTCTTGGGACCAGATTTCCCACTTCTCTCCTGCAGGCTGTCTCATCTTGCCCAGTAATCTGTCCAATGACTGTGGTATCATCAGTATGTTTGGTGATACTGGTGTTATTCTTTGAGGAGACGCAGTCACTTGTGAAGAGGGTATAACATAGAGAGCGTAGCACACAACCCTGAGGGGTTCTTGTGTTAAAAATCCACATGTTGTAAATGTGGTTCCCAATTCAGACTACATGAGGTCTGCCTGTTAGAATGTCCAGAACCTAATTAGAGATGGCGGAAGACAGAGCTAGAATGAGGAGCTTCTCCATCTCCATTTGATGGTATCACTGTTTCGATTACAGAGCTCTAATCAATAAATAGCATTCTAACATAATTATATTTGTTCTCAAGGCTTTTGACAATACTGGCAGCATCCTCTGTGGACCTAATTGTTCTGTGGGAAAACTAAAGGGGGTCTAGAGTGACCTGTACGATGCTATGGATGTAAGTCATGACCAGTCTTTCAAAGTACTTCAGCATAACAGGAGCCAATGCCACCAGTTGACCTTGAAACGAGTCACTGTGCTCATCTTCATAATAGGCACAAAAGTCATCATTTTGAAGCAAGTGGGGTGTAAGGGTTGTACAGGAGACAGACTTAAATATGTCTGCAAACACATTCACCATCAAGCTCTGAATACACACCCAGGGATTTTATCAAGACACCCTGCTTCCTGTGGGCTTATTGTGCTCAGAGTCTTGCTCACATTCACAGCCGAGACTGCGAATGGTGGGCTCTGCATGTTCTAGACAACCAGCCTTCTCTTCCATGTCCTGGTGTTAAGGGTCTCGAGGGCAGGCATAAAAGCCTTTCAATTCATCAGGCAATGTTACAGTTGTTGAATTCTCCTGTCTGTGACTTGTTGCAATCCCTGCCCCATACACTAGGTGTCAGCACTGGGGTAATAATACTCCAGCTTCAGCTTGCATTGACTTTTGGTCACTTTGATTACTCCATGTTTGTCATCTCTGACCTTTTTGTCATGATCAGTGTTGCCTCAAACAAATTTAGCAGAATTAGCGTACAGCTTAGACAGCACTTCCCAATGTTCTCAGTATAAGTAATGATGTAGCTGGTCACCACTGTAGCTTATTCCTGTACATTATCAGAGCAGTCCTCCTAAAATAGTTTAGTCTGCTCATCACTTCTTCCTCTTTTGCATTTAAAATACATTCCACATTCAGAGCTTTCAGCCACAATAAGTAATATTTGTCTTCTCAAGGTAGAAAAACTGCTACATTAACTGTCACTTGATTACTAAATGTGTGTACTGGTGCAATTTACAGTACAGTGGAACCTCGGTTCATGAACGTCTCAGAACACGTTCATGAAATCAGAAATCAGTTTATGACCAAAAAGTTCACCAAACATTTGCGTCTGTTCACGACCACAGACTCGGTATACGAACAAGCCAGTTTCCCTTTCGGTATGTGTGTGCCGATGATTTCTGCAAGTGTTCGGTCTCTCCCTATGCATTCCCTGTGCAGAGAGAGAGAGAGACACACACACACACACAGATGCGCGTGAGAGAGAGAGACACACACACACAGATGCGCACATGCGTGTGAGAGAGAAAGAGACACACACAGACGCACATGCGAGAGAGAGACACACACACACACACACACAGACTGGCACGCGAGGGAGACACACACACACACACGCACGCACGCATGCATGCATGCATGCGAAAGACAAACACACATACACACGCGCGCGAGCGAGACAGACAAACACACACACACACACACACACACACACACACACACATTACACATCACACTATTTGATTTTAACCTCCACTTCAGTTCTGTTTACAATGATCAGTTCATAGCGTGCATTGTTGCAATGTTACTTTTCTTGGTTGTTTATTAAATTACGGATTTTTGAAATGTTCATTTTTTTTTTGTGCTTAAAACTCATTTAAAAAGTGTTTTTAACAAGCGGTTCGTAGCACTACAGCGCAAACTCTTGCAGTGTTAGTTTTCTCTGTGTTCTCAGTGTTGTTCAGTGTTTTTACATTTAGCTTACTATTACACTGTGCATTCTATGGTTTAATTAACTATATGTGTGCCTTAAAATCTTTAAAAAAAATATTTACATACAGTTCGCACGGTCTGCAACGGATTAATTGTATTTACATAAAATCCTATGGGGGAAATTACTTCAGTTCATGACCAAATCGGTTTATGAGTTTTGGAATGAATTACGGTCGTGAACCAAGGTTCCACTGTATATAGCAGTACCTATTGACACCATTTGCAGATTGGTAACCAAACAAGGTCTTCATTATCTCAACATTGTACAAGTGCACTTTTCTTTGACAATTACAATAATCAAGCCAATATGTTGTATACAGTAGAAAAAAAGTGAATCTCTTACCAAAGTGAAAATATCATGGTGAAAATATCATGGGTGTGTGGGGGTTTTTAATTGGGAGTACACTATTCTAAACTCAATAATTGCCTATTGTCAAATCTTTTTATGTTTTTCTGCAGATTTTCAGCAGAATGGCTGTGATTATCCATCATCACTTCCTCGGGCCTCTGTGCATTGCAAATCACAGAGGACACAGCACAGTGAAAATAAGACGCCATTAACATCTGCAGGAGACATTTTAATACCAGTCACTTTAAACTGTAATTCCATGCCAACTATAAAACAAACTGGGACTGACACAATAGAAGTTCAAAAACAGCAGAAGAAAATTTTTAAATGCAACTCTGAATGCAGAGATGACCAGAAGAGCTACACAAGACTGGCAGCAAATTTCTACTCTGATTGTGGCAAACAGTTCTCTTGCAAGAGCAACCTTCAGACACACACTAGAATTCACACTGGCAAGAAGCCTTATTTCTGTTCCAAATGTGGAAAACGATTCTCTTCCAGTAGCCATCTTAAAACACATACAAGAATTCACACAGGAAAGAAGCCATATAGCTGTTCTGAATGTGGCAAGTGATTCTCTCCTAGCAGTGATCTTCATAAGCACTCAAAGATTCGTACTAAAGAGAAACCCTATTGCTGCTCTGACTGTGGTAAACGATTTTCTGTAACTAGCAGTTTTCAGCGACACACAAGATTTCACACTGGAGAGAAGCCATACTGCTGTTGTGAGTGTGGAAAACAGTTCATTACAAGTGACAGGCTTCAGATCCACAGAAGAATTCACACTGGAGAGAAGCCATATTGCTGTTCTGAATGTGGCAAACGATTCTCTACGAGTAGCAGTCTTCAGTATCACAGAAGAATCCGCACTGGAGAGAAGCCGTATTGCTGTTCTGAATGTGAGAAGCAATTTTTCTGCAGTAGTCATCTCCAAAAACACACAAAAATTCATACTGGAGAGAAGCAGTAATGCTGTACTGACTGTGGCAAACAGTTCTCTGAAATGAGCAGTCTTCAGACACACAATAGAATTCACACTGGGGAGAAACCGTATTGTTGTTCTGACTGTGGCAAACAATTCTTCAACAGTAGTAGTCTAAAGTTTCACAGAAAAAATCACACTGGAGAGAAGCCATATTATTGTTCAGACTGTGGCAAACATTTCTCTTGTAGCAGCCATCTTCAGTCACACACAAGAACTCACTGGGGAAAAGCCATATTGCTGTTCTGAATGTGGAAAACAATTTACTTGCAATAGCCATCTTCAAACACACACGTGTATTCACACTGGTCCGAAACCTTATTGCTGTTCTAAATGTGCCAAACAGTTTTCCAATAATAACGGTATTCTGTACCACAGAAGAATTCACACTGGAGAGAAGCCATATTGCTGCTCTGAATGTGGGAAACAATTCTCTTGCAGTAGTCACCTTAAAACACACACAAGAATACACACTGGAGAAAAGCCATTTTTTTGTTCTGAATGTGGCAAACAATTTTCCACCAGTAGCAGTCTTCAGAAACACAAGAGTACACACTGACAGGAGACCATATTGGTGCTCTGACTGCATGAAACAACTAACCGACAGTAGCAGTCTTCAGACCCACAGACAGGTTCTTACCAAATTCATATTCTATATTGGTGTTCAGACTTTGTCAGACAATGTATATGATTTTCCCTGGGTGGTTTCAATTCACTTTTTTTTTTTTATGAAAATTAGCCAAAAATTGTTCAAATCTGTACCTCTTTTTGTTTTTTTTTTACAAACTTTAATGCTTCTTGTATGAAATTAGTCCTTTCAATTTTACACTAACCTGTAATTTTAGAGCCCCCCTGTAAAATAGCCTTTGTTGTTCTATTTTCAAAGTTTCTTACATGTGTGGTCAGACTTTATTACTGCTTAGCCTATGTAGTAGTAATCAGGAATTAGAATATCAAGGGGACTTTCATTACCTATTGTCAGTTAATCTTAACCGCTCCAATGTATGGCATATGTGCTTTTACTATATTTGTCTCATTTTAGGGTCTTTACTTGTGAACATGAGTTTGTCTTTAACACTAAACGAATGACAGAATTTTAGAATTTGCACATTTGTATTCAGTAATGAGGCTCTGTGCTCCACAAGAAGTAAAGAGGACTGAATTGAACTGAATGAAGCATACTGTTTTGCACGTACCGCGCGTCTCAACAATTACGTGTTTCTGTTAAAACAGTATGTGTTGCAGGAACACTAAATTAATTTTATTTTAGTATTAACAAATGGAGCAAGGCAGCAGCTCATTTCTTTGCCAGTACAGACAAGCCAAATCATCACTCAGTTTAAAACCTGCCTTGATGTTTGCTTACTATAACTTCTGTTAATGCCGCCAGTGTGCAGTTTCCCACAGCCCTATATGCATACCCATAGATGTGTTTGAGGTTTGAAAAGGCTCAGACAGACATCTGTAGGTGTGCTTATTAAAATCAAAGAAAGAATATTGTTTTATCTTGGTAGAGTAATATATATATTGCTCTACTGTCCCCTATTGTATTATTAATATGTAGCCTTAGAATACCTAATCTCACAGACTTACCACTGTATATAACTTATCCCCACCTTCCCTTCTATATCTATAACCTCAGGCAATTAGATGTAGTAAAAAGACAAGCAGGAGTTAAGTTACACATAAAATAATGTATTACTGATAATATTCATAAATAATAACAAAATGCAAAGAACATTTGAATATTGGCAACCATACAACCTGATAAAATGGTGGTGTGTAATTCAGGTGGCACACAGACTTGCAGTTACTTAAAATGTCTCTAGTTAAGGCATCGTTGGTGCTCAGCTTTCAGCCACATGTCTGCTCAAAATGGCTGCTGAGCTGTGCTCTTCATTGTGTTGTCTTCATCATCACAGGTTAGCAAGAGAGATGCTTCTTCATAATATGTGGGTCAGAGAGAGAGAGAATGTGGTTGAGCAAGTACATTTATAGATGTTCTCTCCAATTCCTAGAACCAATAGGATATCATGGTACTTAAAGGCCTCTGAGACAAGCCAATTCCAAACAGCCATACCTCAAACCAATGAGAGAAATAGTACATTTAACACCTCAACCCCCCCAAGACCATATGTTAAGCTAACCTGGCTTTGTGTGGGGGATCAAACTGGTTTAAGACACATCCCCCCCCAAATCCTGTCATAAAATTACAAAGAGACAGTCGTAAAAAGGGGGATGGGGGAAGGCAAACATGAATACCTCTCACCACTTGGTTTGCCTAAATTATAAATAAAGACATACAAAACATTTATCAAGTTATATGTAAAATCTCACATCACAACAAATATGAAGCCTATATTTCTTTATTTGGGATTGTATTAAAAAGTGAGGAATCTTGTCATCATCATTTCATGTACTCTTACAACTTCATAGCAGGTTAAACAATTACCACTCACGTCATTTTGTGCACAAAACTCCCACTCAGCCATATTTCTCTATGGGCCAATTCCCAAATTTCTTTGCACTCTGATGTGTTAGAAGGGGCTGGCAAACATGCACTTAGGTGGCAAGAAATTCTTTCTACGTCGCTATTTACCAGGACACCTTGATCTGTGGGCTTGTAAGCATGAGAGCTCCTACAGCATCTCAATGACTTTCCCAAACACTCAGCTATCTTATTTCTTTACTACTGGGTAGCTGAAACAAACTATAAAGCAGGGGTCCCCAACACCATTCCTGGAGGGCCGCAGTGGCTGCAGGTTTTCATTCTAACCCTTTTCTTAATTAGTTTTTGCTGCTATTTAACTTCTTTTGAATTAATTGTTATTGACTTGCTCTTGAAGACTCAGCCCCCTTAATTGTTTTTTTCCTTAATTAGCTGCCAAACAATAGTGAGATACAAAAACAACTTGTGTCCATCATACAATGTCTGAAAATAAAGAATGATGAAGGTCTCAGGAATGCTGATCTGCTCAGGTCCCCAAAACATTTTAACAGAGCTCTTAGAAAAGAGAAAATGAACAATTTCAGAAATGTCTGCTATTGCACAATGAGAGCAGCAACAAGCCTTGGAATTAAACAACGAGTTTAATTAACAACAAAAATCACAGCCTAATTAAGCAACTGGTTGGAGTTTGAGGCCCTTCTGTTGGCTCCCTCACTTCACATTTCATTTCTGTTTGTGTGCCATTTAAGGAAAGAAATGAAGCAATTCAAAGGAACAAATCTTAAAAATAAGCAAGTCAATTAAAATTAATTCAAAAGAAGCTAATTAGCTGTAAAAACAGGTCACTGATTAAGAAAAGGGTTAGAATGAAAACCTGCAGCCACTGCAGCCCTCCAGGACCAGAGTTGGGGATCCCTGCTATAAAGAAAAAAAACCCTAAAGAGATAAAAAGATGGGGAAAAAATCTTCCCAATCCCTTTGGGAACAAAGTTTTAGAAGCAAATGCTGTATTTCAATAAAGTTTCACACGTCAATGAAATGCACCACCAGACTCTCAGTACAATTCTTAGTGCAACGCTCAATGACTATAATGAGGTGCGTTCATTTAGATTAAGTTCTTTCAGGGGTGCCATTTCCAGCATGGACAGGCCGTGACCCAGCAAGGGGAAGGCTTTCACTTAAACCTTTGGCTTCTGTTAAATTATTTGTGCAGCTCTTTCGAAGGTAGCCATCTGGATGGAGCACAGCTCTTGAAATGGCTCCTTGCACTTTTTCTAAGGTATTCTTAAGTGTGGCCTTTTCAGGGGACGTGATGCAGGGGCCGTGGCAGACCCACTGCCTCAGGTGAAGTATTCTTGATTTGTTTTTGATCTGTAATATGGCTGAAGCTGTGACAGGCCCTTGGTCACTGTTGTGTTTGACACATGACTGATGGGTGAAAGTCACAATAATAAGAGTTGTGAAGTGTCCACATTAAACAAGGCTTATAATGTAGGCATCTATAGGGTTAACGTGTCCACCAATATCAAAAAAACCCTTGAGGTTGTTACACACATGCACATGGGAGGCAGTTAAAGGGCTCAGATGAGGGTAATTCCATGCCGGACCAGGGGATGGCACAGTGCACTAATCCTTTCTCTTATTCCTCTGCAGGGACCTGGTGACATCATTTCCGGTTCGGTTTCAGGGCCCGGTGGCATCACTTCCAGTTCCTGCTGTGATGACATCATTTCCCCTAATCAGCTTTAAAACCGCCATATTGTGTCTGTCTCCTCAGTTCTGTTTTGCACTGTCTGTCAAGACAATTTGATCAAATCTTTGCTTTTTTCACAGCCAACTTTCAAGTATACGGGGTGGATGCCTCAAACCTTTTGGCTGTGTTATCTGCATCATTTCACAAGGTTAAAGTGCCTTTCATGAACACTTTTACATGATGAAACGCATAACTATGGAAAACACAACCGTGGTTTATTGCTGCAAAAGGCCCGGCCCATATTTTGTACAATGCAAAAAGATTTGCAATTGGAAAAACTGGAAAATGATTTTGAAAAACATGCTCAAAGAGTGTAACTGTTTTAGCACCTCAGCAGTAAGAATAACACAGTTAAGGGATAATTGGTAATATGAATCTATTGTGGCAGGGTATGACAAGATGGTGCTCTCTTCTGCCATCTATTGACAGGATACTTGAGTCCTAAAAAGTCATTTCCAAACTGGATATGAGAAGGAGAGCCCCAAGGTACTGTGGACATGTTTGGAGATGAAGGAAACTCCTCTGAATCATCAGAGGTCTATTTCTTCTTCTTCCTCGGTCACACTCTTATATCGCTCTAAAACAATACTTAAGAGGCTAAGTCATTCAGCAGTAGTTAAACTAATGGCTGAACTGAAAAGCAAACTTGAGAGAAGAGTAAAGGTCTGTTTTTGGCTTTGCAGTGAACACCAAGTTTAGTCAGCTTACACTTGATGTGTCCAGGGATGAAAGAGCCATAAAGTACATAAGTGACAGGTGTGACTTTTAAAACAAAGTGTCACGACTGAGCCTACAACAACAACAACAACAACAACATTTATTTATATAGCACAATTTCATACAAAAAGTAGCTCAAAGTGCTTTACATACTAAAGAAAAGAAAAATAAAAGACAAAATAAGAAATTAAAATAAGACAACATTAGTTAATATAGAAAAGGAGTAAGGTCCGATGGCCAGGGTGGACAGAAAAAACAGAAAAAAAACTCCAGACAGCTGGAGAAAAAAAATAATAAAATCTGCAGGGGTTCCAGGCCACGGGACCACCCAGTCCTTCCCGGGCATTCTACCTAACATAAATGAAATAGTCCTCTTTGTAGTTAGGGTTCACACGGAGACACTTGATGTTGATGGTCATACAGAATTCTGGCTTTTGATCCATCCATCACTGTTGGAACATCACGGTGCTCTAAATAGATGATGGTGGCGCAAGCCTTGACTTTTAATCCTAATGTATCCAGTTTATTTCTAATATCCTCATTGTATCCATTATTGCCAATCACTAAGATTTCAGTTTTCTCTTTATTTAACTTGAGAAAGTTACTATTCATCCATTCTGAGATACAAGTCAGACATTGTGTTAGTGAATCAAGAGAATCGGGGTCATCAGGTGCTATTGATAAGTACAGCTGTGTGTCATCAGCATAGCTGTGGTAGCTCACGTTGTGCCCTGAGATAATCTGACCTAACGGAAGCATGTAGATTGAGAATAACAGCGGACCCAGGATAGAGCCTTGTGGAACACCATGTTGGATATCATGTGTCTTTGAGTTGTAATTACCACAACTAACAAAATATTTTCTCCCTGACAGGTAGGATTCAAACCAATTTAACACCCTGCCAGAGAGGCCCACCCATTGACTAAGGTGATTTCTAAGAATGTTGTGATCAATGGTGTCAAATGCAGCACTCAGATCTAAGAGGATGAGAACAGATAAATGGCCTCTGTCTGCATTCACTGCAAATCATTTACTACTTTAACGAGTGCAGTTTCTGTGCTGTGATTTGTTCTAAAACCCGACTGAAATTTATCAAGAATAGCATGTTTATTTAGGTGGTCATTTAACTGCATAATGACTGCCTTCTCTAGAACTTTACTTAAGAAAGGCAGGTTAGAGATGGATCTAAAATTTTCAAGAGCTGAGGGGTCGAGATTATGTTTCTTAAGAAGGGGTTTAACTACAGCAGTCTTAAGACAGTCTAGGAAGACCCCTGTATTTAATGACGAATCTACCATGTCAAGAACATTATCAATTAGCACGTCCGATATTTCTTTGAAATAATTTGTTGGTATTGGGTCAAGGAGGAGGATGTTGACCGTTATGACCCTTACGCGTAGAATTTCTAAATGAAACCTGCTTAACTGTTGTAAGTAAGCTGTAAGGAATGAGCCTGCCAAATTTCAGCCTTCTACCTACACGGGAAGTTGGTGAATTAGTGACGTTGGAAAGTTCAATATGGCGGCCGACAGTGGTGTCATACCAACGAAATAAGTACGGACATTGGTTTCCGTTAAAAGTTCAATATGGTAGCCGACAGTGGCATCGTACCACCGAAATAAGTACCAAATTTTAGCCTTCTACCTACACGGAAAGTTGGAGAATTAGTGACGTTGGAAAGTTCAATATGGCGGCTGACAGTGGCGTCATACCACTGAAATAAGTATGTACATTGGTTTCAGTTAGCGCAGGGAAGCCGCCTACCAAATTTCGTGAAGATGGGGCCATCTTGCGACGAGACTAACAACCTTTGGAAGCAAGTCTCATGATACACATGTAGAGCAGGTTAGAGATAATGAAACTTGGAAAATTCGAAAGTCTCAAAAAAATGAGAGTAAAGATCGCATTAGCGCAAAAAAATTGAAAATATTACTCTGTGAAATAACAGAACAGCGAAAAGATATCAAATAGTGTTTGAGGATGTCTGGGGGACAAGAGAGACAAGGCAGTGAGACAAAAGGACAGCTGCTGTACAGGCTTTTAAAAGTGCTGCACAAAATGCAGATCATGCGGCACAGCAGCAGCAGCAAGCCAGCAGCTGATAAAGCAAAGAAAAACAACTCTTATTTGTTTCCCATTGTATCACCATTTAAGAGGGCTTCGAAGGAGCAACCGCATCTCCTTAGGGTGCATTTAACCCCCCTCCTCACAACAGTAGCACTGGTGGGGGGGAGGGATTGGCGAGCAGGGGGCAAAGCACTATATATATACAGTGGTGTGAAAAACTATTTGCCCCTTCCTGATTTCTTATTCTTTTGCATGTTTGTCACACAAAATGTTTCTGATCATCAAACACATTTAACCATTAGTCAAATATAACACAAGTAAACACAAAATGCAATTTTTAAATGATGGTTTTTATTATTTAGGGAGGAAAAAAAATCCAAACCTATATGGCCCTGTGTGAAAAAGTAATTGCCCCCTGAACCTAATAACTGGTTGGGCCACCCTTAGCAGCAATAACTGCAATCAAGCGTTTGCGATAACTTGCAATGAGTCTCTTACAGCTCTGGAGGAATTTTGGCCCACTCATCTTTGCAGAATTGTTGTAATTGAGCTTTATTTGAGGGTTTTCTAGCATGAACCACCTTTTTAAGGTCATGCCATAGCATCTCAATTGGATTCAGGTCAGGACTTTGACTAGGCCACTCCAAAGTCTTCATTTTGTTTTTCTTCAGCCATTCAGAGGTGGATTTGCTGATGTGTTTTGGGTCATTGTCCTGTTGCAGCACCCAAGATCGCTTCAGCTTGAGTTGACAAACAGATGGCCGGACATTCTCCTTCAGGATTTTTTGGTAGACAGTAGAATTCATGGTTCCATCTATCACAGAAAGCCTTCCAGGTCCTGAAGCAGCAAAACAACCCCAGACCATCACACTACCACCACCATATTTTACTGTTGGTATGATGTTCTTTTCTGAAATGCTGTGTTCCTTTTACGCCAGATGTAACGGGACATTTGCCTTCCAAAAGTTCAACTTTTGTCTCATCAGTCCACAAGGTATTTTCCCAAAAGTCTTGGCAATCATTGAGATGTTTCTTAGCAAAATTGAGACGAGCCTAATGTTCTTTTTGCTTAACAGTGGTTTGCGTCTTGGAAATCTGCCATGCAGGCCGTTTTTGCCCAGTCTCTTTCTTATGGTGGAGTCATGAACACTGACCTTAATTGAGGCAAGTGAGGCCTGCAGTTCTTTAGACGTTGTCCTGGGGTCTTTGTGACCTCTCGGATGAGTCGTCTCTGCGCTCTTGGGGTAATTTTGGTCGGCCGGCCACTCCTGGGAAGGTTCACCACTGTTCCATGTTTTTGCCATTTGTGGATAATGGCTCTCACTGTGGTTCACTGGAGTCCCAAAGCTTTAGAAATGGCTTTATAACCTTTACCAGACTGATAGATCTCAATGACTTCTGTTCTCATTTGTTCCTGAATTTCTTTGGATCTTGGCATGATGTCTAGCTTTTGAGGTGCTTTTGGTCTACTTCTCTGTGTCAGGCAGCTCCTATTTAAGTGATTTCTTGATTGAAACAGGTGTGGCAGTAATCAGGCCTGGGGTGGCTACGGAAATTGAACTCAGCTGTGATACACCACAGTTAGGTTATTTTTGAACAAGGGGGCAATTACTTTTTCACACAGGGCCATGTAGGTTTGGATTTTTTTTCTCCCTATATAATAAAAACCATCATTTAAAAACTATTTTGTGTTTACTTGTGTTATATTTGACTAATGGTTGAATGTGTTTGATGATCAGAAACATTTTGTGTGACAAACATGCAAAAGAATAAGAAATCAGGAAGGGGGCAAATAGTTTTTCACACCACTGTGTGTGTATATATATATATATATATATATATATATATAGAGAGAGAGAGAGAGAGAGAGAGTATTTTATGTATTGTGGTCATGTGAAAAAGTAAGTCCACCTCCTGTTTTCAACATATTTCAATAGGCAAAAAAGTAGATTTGTATGCCAAAAATTCATACAGATAAAGGTCATGTACTTGAAGTAATTACTCACAACTTTGAGTAAAACGCTGATTTGTCTTGTGGAAAAGTACATCCACCCCTACATTTATTGCCTCTTTAAATCCATCAAATTAGAATTAGGTGCAGGTGGGCCCCGTCTTATTTACACCACAGATATCGAGGGTTCAGTGTCTTGTTTGCTATTGACATTTATGGTGTCACCATTTTAAGATCAAAAGAGCTCTCTTAGACCCTCAGAAAGAAGACTGTGAATGTCTGGAAGTCTGGCAAAAGTTTTAAAAATATTGGCATATTATTTGAAATTAATAACTGTAAGAAAAATCATCTAGAAGTGGTATAGATTTCAAACGACTGCTAAATTGTCCAGAAATAACGTTTGTACTAAAAGAAGTCTCCAAGAACCCCACAATGAAATTGTGGGATCTGCCAGCAACTCTTACAAAAGCTGATGTCAAAGTCCATGCATCTACAATCAGAAGGAGATTGCACAAATTTAGCCTGCATGTGAGGTGTGCCAGGAAAGGCCTTTGCTATTCACCAAGAATATTACAGCAAGATTACAGTTTAGCATTGAACATCTAGGCAAAGATCAGGACTCCTATCCAAAAAGAACTTAACAGCACGGTTAGCTTTAATTTTGTGTTCTGCAGTGATGAATCAAAGAAATGGTTGTTTGGCAGCAGTAAAAGTAGACATATTTGGCACAAACCAAAGGTTGCAGTTCAGGAGAAGAACCTCATACCACCTCTGAAGAACAGTGGTGGAAATGTTATGGTTTGGGGTTATTTGGCTGCCTCTGGGCCTGGGCAGCTTGCAGTCATTGAGTCAACTACAGCATGAACTTTGCATCATTACAAAGTGTGCTTAAGGAGAATGTGAGGCCATCTGTCTGGAAGTTGAAGTTGAACTGCAAATGTATTATTCAGCATAATAATGATCAAGATGGTGTCTCATTCTTGCCCAGGTACAAAAATTTGCCAGGCTGGGGAGACATTGTGGACAGTCTGAATCAGTAAGATCTCAGACCAGGTAATCAGTCTTCAGCTTCAGCATGTTCTCCCACCTAGACCATGCCCCCTGGCTACCTCAGCACTATCATCCACACTGACTCACACTTCCTCCTGGATGAGTTGGCACCTTTCATTACTTTGGGTCTTAACATGCGAGTCTAGAGGAGCTGTCCTAGCCCTGCAGGCCCAGATGCCAGTGTTCCCAGCAGTGGCCTATGTCTCAACCAAGACTCTTAACAACTCCAGCTCATTGTTAGCCTTGCACTTCCTGCCAATTTAAGCCTCTATGCCTTTTTTAAAAGAAAAATCGTAAGATCCCCAGCTTCTCTGTACTGCACAGCTTATCTTGTGAAAGAAACTTTAAATTCCTCAGAGATGCTACTCAACTAGAAATTATAGTGATCTTGGATGAGGTCTTTGATCTTTTCGGGGACGTGGTGCTGGTTCAATAAGGTCTCCACTAGCTTGAGTGTCATGTCCCCATATGCGTTGGCAAGGTCCAACCACAACACTACTGGGTCTCCTTTTCCCTCCCATGCCAGTCTGATAAACTGTGTAATCCCACCCGTGTGTTCTTGGAATGCCGCTTTTCTGCACAGAGATGTCGATGTAGTTGTGAATTTCCCCTTGGGATTAATAAAGTATCTATCTATCTATCTATCTAGTTGTTCTTGAGGAGGAAGTCTGTTAGGCTAAAATATATCTCTCCTTCAACATTCAGCAGTAGATGGCTCTGAATTGCTCAATACATTCAGTTTTCCTCCTTAGGTATCCATACTCCCTTGGCCAGTCTCCACAGCTTGGCAATGTTCCCCCTGCGCTAGACAGTCCTCATGATATTCCGGCGGAGGCGAATAAATTCTGGACGTAATATGCCATGGTGATGTATAACCATGACCTACATGTTCACTGTCCTTTTTTTTTTGAAGTTCACAAATAGCCAACCTTCGGCCCATCTTGGTTTTGCATTCCTTAGATTCTGAATAACTGAAATCACCGTTTTTTCCGAGTTACGCAAACAGAATAGGCATGTTTATGTTATACTCAGAATATCAAAAGCAACAAAAAAATCATAGTTGTTAGAATGTATGCAGTAAATTATGTCATTCATGTATTCCATGCGCCACGTTTTACATATATGATTTTTCCCATTGAGATCTGATGTGTTTTCAAAGTGTTCCTTTAATTTTTTGAGCAGTTTATATATAAATGTAACGCTTCCGGTGCTTTTACAGCAGCAGGCGCATGGGGCTTTTATTTTGATATAGTATATTGCGCTCAGGACCGGAAGCGCAACTTTTCGTCTGCTCGTTATTGCTGTTTTCGCATTACTGCAGACAGTGAACGGACAAATCCAGTTGTTGGCTTATGGTGTCGTAGCTGAGCTCCGAAATAAGAAACGGTAAGTAATGTATGAAAGCAAGAAAAAGGAAAATAAAGGAAAATGCAATATAGAGCGTCGGTGGAGTTTAATTTCACCGGAGACCGGGCTTTAATAACGGAGCCCACGTGAAGGGCCGTCCTAATGTGCCGTGTGTGCCGAAAGGCTCTGCTCAGCCTGTCGCTCGGATGGTCACTCGGTATGTGTTCCATTGGGCGACGAGGACGTACGGCGAGTGCTGCTTTTACGAATTCCGATTTTACACGAGAGCCTACCAGGGAGAGTGACTCACCCCTCTGTATTTTAAACTAATGTTGTGTAGTAAATGTAATTTGGAAATGTAAATGAACGAAATAAAAAAAAATGTGTATGAGAAATAGAAGGTGGTGGTTTGTGAAATCGACGTTATGTGCTAAAATCTAGTCCAGTGGAAAACATAAGTCCATATAAGAGTTTGACAACTGCTGAACACGCAAACCTCACTTATGCCGTAATCGTCCTCATTAAGCTCTTTGTGCATTTGGGCCTGTTTTAGGAGCTTTAACTTGCATAAATACAAACAATTTCTATCTTTTCTGCTTTATACAAAGTTTAGAATTTGTGTTTGAGGATGCCAAAAGTAATGTGCATAATAATTTTAAAGGTCAATAAAGTCAATGGTTATAAAGTTACTCCGTTCTACTCAAATACACATAGCTTTGTTTTATCTTCTTCTTTCGGCTGTTCCCGTTAGGGATTGCCACAGCGGATCATCTGTCCGCATATGGATTTGGCAAACTTTTACACCGGATGTCCTTCCTGAACGTAACCCTCCCCATTTATCCAGGCTTGGTTTTATCTTGGGGATAAATAACCAGCCCAAATCCTTGTATTCTTGCCACTTTTCTAAAGTTTTCTTGTGGTAGAATTCTATTACAGAAGTGCATAAACAGCAACACGCTATTTGGACGGATTCTTCATTGTAGAGGTGGCTGAAGAACGGTGGAGCTTTTAGCAGGATCAGTCTAAATATATATATAAAAAACATAGCAATATGAAAGGTACCTGATGACTTTGACAGATGCGTAAACTGATAAGGGAAAAAAAAGCAAAATAAGAAATTCAGTTTTAACGTGTAGACTTCCAGTTCACATTCATTAGAAGTTGGCTTTAACAGGTTCTTCTGGTATTTTGACTGGAAGGGAACATTCAAAGTAGATGTAAAGTATGTTAAAACGATAACATAAAATATACATAAAAGGAATGAAGTAGTGCCAATTTGTATTTTTCTACAGTATTTGTCAGTAAAAAGATCACAAACATGCCAGTGCGAAGCTTGTGTGTTTGTATTAACGCAGACAGAAAGAAATGTTCTGCACTCAGACCGGGCCATTTACAGCAAACACACAGCTGGAGGGAGAATGGGGAGGGTTGGCATCAGGAAAGACATTCAGCTATGAAAACTGTGTTGAAACCAATACATGATTGGTACATGAGAGGTCGTCACAAAGAGTGACCTCATATAAAAATGACAACAGCAAAAGAAGAGGAGGGTTGTTTAAAAACAGTATGATTCATGCATTTGGATCATAGCTTTATCCAGAGCAGCTTAAAAGTTCTAGATGCATTACAGCTGAATTCTTTCTTTCTTTCTTTCTTTCTTTACAATAGGAATATATCCAGAGTAAATGACACACAGTGTCACACAATGACTTTAAGGTGAGGACTGAACTGGCAGCCTTCTGGTTTAAGTCTAGTGCCTCAGCCACTACAGAAAATAAAATGAATTAAAGGGTGAGCACATTTGTGTAGCTATAGGGCATTTGTTTTTTTTTTTTTTTTCATCTAAAAATAATTTTTTTCTCACTTAAATATTGTTGGTTACAAAATATTATTATATGCAACAGAAAGCCTGGTGTGATGTCTTAACATCACCTTTTACAGAAGCAAAAACCAAACATATATTAACAGTTCGTGGACTTTGCTTATCCACTGCAGGTAAAGATATGGTAATTCACTTAATTTGTGGTATTCACAAAACCTGTTTCCCACAAGTAGTAATAATCTTAAAATCAATAGAAACAAAGATGTGATCCAATATTTTTTTTTTTTTGTCTGTGATAATGCTGAAAGAACATTTCCTGCTGTTGAAGATCATTATTTAACAACTGCAGTGCTGTGGTGCTGTCAATACACCATGCGTGGATGCAGTACTAGTGACAACACAGTAGCGAGACACATTTTCTAAAGTGTATTACACGCAGAAGGATATATTCTCTAGAAGGGATGCCTTATTCCACCCTGAGGTGATACTCTGTCTAGTTTTGGTCCATAAACTCCAGCAGTTCTCATTCTTCTTTTCCTTAACGCTATACTGAATAATGGGAATAAGGAAAATGGAAGGGTTTATAAAGTTAAATAAGGTTTAACTTTGCTGCAATTGTTCAGAGGCATCTGACTAAAAGTAATTTTGAGTGGACAGACTCATAATATACTATAGACATGAGCTGCACCGTGTCCGTTATTTTGCCCTCTCATTGTCATGTAATCACCAGGCCCTGTTCAGCCGTTTTGACACACAAGTTATTCAAGGGCTCAGTTCTCCAACTCTGCATTTTAGGCAGAGGAGTTAATAAAAATGGATGGGTGGGAGTGTGCCTGAGAATGTTATTATAATGTGACATTAATTACAAACAGGGGTTTTGGGCTCATTAGACTTTATTTACATGTGTGCATCATGGCTCTGCTAATTATGTGTATGTTTCTTGGGTACTTGTGTACTAAACGGATGGAAAACAGAACCGTTTTGACAAATTCATAACCTATTTATTGGGATAAAAAAAAAAGAGAGACAAATTTACAGAAATTGGAATAGTTTCCCCTACCCATTCTAGTGTAGGCTCCGTGGGGAGGTTTCACTTGTATTATTAACCACATTGCATGGAAAAGCACATCTTTTATTTTAAATCTGAGCATTTTTAAACCATGTTAATGCACCCAGCAATTGTCAGGATTTCATTTCACTTCAGTTTTATTTTTTTTAAAGAAATCTGTTATGATTTTCTAAAACAATAAATATAGGTGCACTGATATTTAGAAGGACATAACTAAGGCAATGAGCTGTGACAAGAGCAAGTGGGAGATCCTGTGAGTTGACATGATCCTATCGTTCAAAAAGCTCTGCTCATGCTGGCCCTGATAACGTTATACCACTTAGCTTGTTCTGTTCAGTTAGCCAATAAAAGGGTCATTTTGCTTGACTTCTCAATGTCTGGATTACATATTTTAGTTTACATGGTAATGTGCTCGCTTTTTTTTTTTTAACCGTTGTTCATTCACATAGATCTCCAGTCACCCCCTCTTGCCTTTTCCCACTCTGCCTGATCATATCAGATGTAACCCATCCAGCATTAATGTCCACATATGAAAGAAGATGCTTAAGCTTGTTCTGTACCTGAACTCCCTTGACTTGCCATCCAGCTTATTTAAAATGATCGAACATCCCTCGTTAAATGGAGGCAGGCCAGCTCCCCTTACTTTTATCCTCGTTCCAGATCTTCACCCTTTTCATCTTCAGACAAGGTGTAACAGACCTCCTTAGGTGCTAAGTGATCGCAGTGCTACTAGCCGAGTTTGGGAATATCTCATATAAATCCCACTTTTTACATTCCTCCGAGTCTCTTATGTTGTCAAATATTGGAGACGTAAGGTAGCCTTAGATCTTCTTCACTCTCCTTGTGACACCTCTCAAGTGCCATGCTTTCTCGAAAGATAGTTGAGACAACCTGATACTCAGGTTTGCATTGACAGCATCGATTCATAAGTGTATTTGTAAATTTATAGTGATGCCAGATCACATCTAATCTTAATCTTACAATTGTTTTAAAAGTTTATAAAAAAAATAAGAATAAAGTTAAATAAAACACTGAGTGTGAGAAGAACATGAGAAATATGACAAACGAGAGGAGACCATTCAGTCCATCAGGCCCATTTGTTTAATTAATAGCTAAGCTGTCCCAGTATCTCATCCAGATTCTTCTTCAAGGTTGTCAAAGTTTCTGCTTCCACTGCATGTCTCGGTAGTTTGTTCCAGAGTCCCACAACTCTTTGCGTTAAAGAAGTGCTTCCTGGCTTCAGTTTTAACTGCACTTCCCTTAATTTCCAATGATGTCCTCGAATACATGAATCATCCTTAAGTTGAAAGAATGTTGCTGGATCTACTTCATTAATGCCTTTGAGCGTTTTAAATACCTGAATTAGGTCCTCACGCATGCAGTCTCCTCTTCTTGAGACTAAACAGGTTTAACTCCCTGAGTCTGTCACAGTAGGACATGTTCCTTAAATCCCATGATGCACTGGGTTGCTCTTCTCTGCACAGTTTCAAGTGCTGCTATGTCTTTCCTGTACTGTGGTGACCAGAACTGCATACAATACTCCAGATGTGGTCTGAAATAGTTTGAACATCACGCCCCTTGACTAAAATTCAGCAGTTTTTATGATATTCTGTTAAAGACTTCTGGGTACTTAAGCAGTGTATTGGAGCATTTAAAAAGAGTGACTGAATGATAGGTTAAATGTGGATTACAAGTAGAGATATGCCAAGTTTAAATTAAATAGCATTCACTATGTGAGATAAAGTGAGCAGCTTTGGTTAAAGAACACTGCAGATAGGACAGGCAAGAGCAGCTGAACTAATTCAAGGCAAGCAGGTAATAAGATGTGAGGAAAGTATGAAGAAGATTCAGTGGTTTTTGCTGCATTTTTAAAAAAAATATATTGTACTCTGTTCTGTCCACAGAGAAAGGGCTACATTTCTATTAAAGGACGAACAAGAAGTGGAACTATCTGGCAGTTCTGGAGACTCGAGAGATGGAATGTAAATCTGAAGAAGTGACCTCCAAAGAGGAGAGTAATGACAAGTGATGTGTGCATTGGTGTCAAGGCCTGTATTGCTAATTTGGAAGTTGCTTTGCTGTGTGATTTATTTGCTGCTTTGGTTCTGTGCTACAGTGTGGACCTTTAAGAGCAGCAGCACCCAAAACCAATAAGCAGCTCAACAAACAGCTAATAACCAATCGCATTTGCATATCAGAATAAAGAAAACTGCTAACGCTGAATGTGATTGGTTGGTCTATTTTGCCTAAAGTAGCTTAACAAAGCACTGGAAAGCTGAAGATCGGTGAGCCGAGAGACTGCCTGACCCAGTAACAGTTGTGCCTGGTGCAGAACAAGTAGGGTGTCAACTTCAAAAGCCAAAGGGCCAGGCCTGGCACCACTTTCTACAAACGTCACTCTGTGGCTGATGACCTGAAGTGTTGGCTGTTCTCATTAAAGACACATTTATTGAGTAGCCTTTGTGAAATATTCATTCTGTGAGGAAGAGTTGGGGTAGGGCACCAAGTGAAAACCATTTATCAGGAAGGCTGGGACATTAAGGTGCAAGTGCCTGGTGCTGCTGTACAGGAGTCTTCTTTCCAAGTATACCATGGAGAGCAAAAAACCAGTGAAGATTAAGGAGGAAGACTGCGAATGGGAATCTGTGCAATGTCAGACAAACATTTATGGCATTGAGCAAGAGAAGGGTTGTGAATGGGAACCAGTCATCGTTAAAGAAGAGTCTGAGCTGACATGTGACACCACTAACCTGC
Organism: Polypterus senegalus; assembly: GCF_016835505.1. Classification (NCBI taxonomy): domain Eukaryota; kingdom Metazoa; phylum Chordata; class Cladistia; order Polypteriformes; family Polypteridae; genus Polypterus; species Polypterus senegalus. Next base: position 155,061,990 of record NC_053161.1, read on the forward strand.
AAAAAGACGAATTTGTAAACCGGGTCAAGGCAAAAGACCTTAAATCCGAGTCGGTCTATCCACTTGTGTACCAACAGGAGGAAATAACTGAGACAAGCTTCAAGAAAAGTCAACCTCACTCCCTCCAGAATCATTCTGTCCAGGTGAAGACTGAACCTTTCCGTTATAATATGGAGGTGACTGAGAATATGTCCTGTTCAACGTATTCTGGAGAAGGTAAGAGCAGAACTGAAAATGGTGTGATAAACCTAAAGGGTGTTTAATTGAATGTGGGGACTCTTGCTTGTTTTGATTTATGAATTCTGTACTGCAGAGTTAAAGGGTGCTACAAACAGTGTCATCGGTACAAGCTTTAACTGAATTAAGTTGTTAGAACATTAGAACACTCTGGACGAGAACAGGCCATTCAGCCCAACAAAGCTCGCTAGTCCTATCCACTTATTTCTTCCAAAAAAACATCAAGTTAAGTTTTGAAAGTCCCTAACTGTCCCTAACTCACACTACTTGGTAGCTTATTCCAAGTGTCTATCGTTCTCTGTGTAAAGACAAACATCCTAATGTTTGTGTGAAATTTACCTTTAACAAGTTTCCAACTGTGTCCCGTGTTCTTGATGAACTCATTTTAAAATAACAGTCTTGATCTACTATACTGATTCCCTTCATAATTTTTAACACTTCAATCATGTCACCTCTTAATCTTCTTTTGCTTAAACTGTAAAGGCTCAGCTCTTTTAATCTTTCCTCATAATTCATCCCCTGTAGCCCTGGAATCACTTGAGGTTTTTTCCAGCCCGGAAGTACTTCTGTGCTTCTGTCTCCATGACTTTGGAGTACTTCCGGGCTATGTAAACAATAGGGACTCCCCAGTCTCCCTGCAGTGTCTCCTGGCGGCACCCATGGTACCCGGCAGGGCAGTGTTGCCAAACTCCAAGTCCCATAGTACCCTGCGGGCATCTGGGACACCGCTGCAGTCCAGGGAAGTTGCCATCTATCATCCTGGAGGAGGCAGTGTCCCTGATGAGCTGTCTTCCTCCATCCTTCCGTTACTGGGGCGTCCCGGCCGTCCTTTACACAATGTACAATTCGTACTTTGTTGCCATTTTCAATCATTTTCTGCCTCACATGCAAGTGTCACCCGGTCTAACCTGTGGTATGCACAACTGTGTAAATATGCCCCATCATAGGTAAGCAGCTAGATTAGCAGATGCCAACTTATGCTGCGTTCACACGCTATCAGATAGATAGGAAGTTGGAAGTTTAATGTTAACACCCTACAAAGTTGGAGCTCCAAGTTGGACAATCAAAGAAAACCAATCTACTTGAATTCTCGGAGTTGTGACATAATACTGACCTTTCACCTCACTCAATTGTTTAAACCCCAAAATATAACCTGATGAGCCAGAAATGTCATTTTTGTGGTTAAATTGCATTTCTTGTGATGCAATACGCTGCCATTTATTTGTGTAAGACAATCGTCAGCAGCTTCTCCTATAGCTGGAGGACAAGGAGATTGCTGGCTTGAGGGCAGGTCAAGATTGGCCTACCTGCTCATTTACATTACATTTACTTATTTGGCTGACACCTTTATCTAAGGCGAGTTGCACCCTTTATGACACAAATGGTTCAATTTCTTTTGGTTTTCCAATTGGAGGTCAAGTGACTTGCTCAGGGTCACACAGTGTCAGTAGTGGGATTTGGACCTACAGCTTCAACGTTTGAAGTCCAAAGCCTTATCCACTACACCACAGTGCCTGCTCCCCAGGGAATCACAGAGATGGCCACAACAAATGATTGATAGGGTCCTGGAGAGGCAGAGAGCACTTACAAACGTCCAGACATCACCCTACATGGCATGAAATAACAGTCCTCAATTCAGAAGGCTCTGAAATCCCTTCAGGTCCTTGCAGATGCTTGTTACAATGAGGACTGAGTGACTCTCTCTCTTATATGTCAGACCTGCGCCTCATCATCTTTTTAATTCAAGTCTCCTGGTGGCACATGCGGGGGGGTGGTTTGGGGGTATAGTGATCTGGGCAAATCCACCAAGTGTGCGATTGTGAGTTACCTAGTTAGCCAATAAAAGGGGTCATTTTGCTTGACTTTTCACTAGCAGAATATGACAAATAGATGGGGTCACAAGTTTTTCTTTTTTCTTGAAAATGAGTTAACCATTATGGCATAGAATTACAATATTTACTTGTTACATATATTGTGATAGCAAAATACCCGCGCTTCACAGCGGAGAAGTAGTGTGTTAAAGAAGCAATGAAAAAGAAAAGGAAACATTTTGAAAATAACGTAACATGATTGTCAATGTTATTGTTTTGTCACTGTTGTGAGTGATGAGTGTTGCTGTCATATATATATATATATATATATATATATATATACACACATACATATATACACGGATATATATCTACATATACACACTTACATATACATACACACACATATATGCACACAAATACATATATATATATATATATATATATATATATATATATATATATATATATATATATATATATATATATCTACATACACACACTATATATATATATATATATATTATATATATATACACACTCTTTGGGGTGTGAGCAACTGTTGCTGGGGGTGCCAGAATCCATGAAGGAAGAAAAATGAAAAACATTATTTGTATAAAATCTTAATTTATTTATCCATTCCTAAATAATTAAATGGGCAGGCTATTTCGTATCAGTGCAATACGCTGCTTGTTAAAACGGATGACTCCCACTCTTACGTGCAAGTCTGCCTGGATATTATGAACTATCGTATCTGTTCAAGTTCTATTTAAATTTTAAATAGAAGGAATTTTTATTTAGTCGACAGAATATTATTCCGGAATAAATCAACTCAAACCTTAAATAACTTATAATATTTTGCTCTCCATAAAAATATATCCTGTCTAAATTATACAAGTTAGAAATAAAGTAAACGTTAAAAGAACAAACATTCAAATTTCTTAACTCTTATGTAATTTTATAAAAAAAAAATAAACTTAAATTTTAAATATCCCAAAAGATTTTGCTCTCCATAAAAATATATCCTGTCAAAATTATACAAATTCAAATATGAGCATTGTGCATAACAAAACCTGGAAATATAAAGGCGTCTCCTGTGTGCCGTTTTGTTAGTCTCCATGACTGAGAAGAGCTTCTCACACAGATATGTGCTACCAAACATGCACAAGGTTCGAGCCGCATGTAGACGGAGCTGGAGCATTTGTGCGGGAATGTTAGTGCAATTCATCCATTCATAATAAACCGAATACAACAGCTGACAGTGAACTCGGAATCACACATTAAACACAGCATCAAATGATATAAAACACACACAGTAATTACAACCTTATGAAACTGGGAGAAAAAAAAACTGTCTTTGAATCTACTGGTGTGAGGGCTAATGGGGTGGGGGGAACAAAAGAGGCAATACAGGATGGTGGGGGTCTTTAATAGCGCTGCTTACTTTCCAGGTTAGTGTGTGTGTCTTATATCTGTGCTTGACGGTGGGTTACTGTGCACCAGTGATATTCTGTGCTGACTTTTCGCCAACTTTATAGTAATCAGTTTCATTAATTATATTTTGGTGAGATACTTTACCCGTTATATTATTTATAAAATGACGTGACTTTTGTCTCAAATGATATGCCACATTTATAGTTTGTTACTGTGAAATTTGTGGAGGGCTTATAAGTTTCAAAGAATTCACCCTAAGTGTATGGAAACATCTGACCTCAACTGTATATATAAATGTTATTTACTATTGACTAATCTTTATATTCATTTGTTTTGGCCAAAAGTTTACAATACAACATAAATTTTGAATTTCAACCGTTTATTTCACTAGCTGCGATTGCATTTAAAATGTTTCCATTGAAAATAAATAATGTTAACAAAGTTGAGAGTATTTTACTTTCATTTGATTTCTTCCAGGAAGGTACATCGAAAGGATTGAAAATGTTCCTTCATGATTATCATGTTATGTTTGTGTTTAATTGCTGTTCTTGTTACTTTTGAATTATTATCTTTCATATTTGCATCTTTTCTGAGATGTTTGTAATTATTGTACCATCCCTATAAATGTCCTGACATTATTTGGACTTTGTGGGCGGAATCCCAGTAATTCAAAAACAACTGTTGCATAACATTTATAAAATGTTCCTGGATTTCAGAAATGACACCCCTAAAAATATCTTCTACCTGAAAATTTGTATGTTTCTGGGATTAATTACTCTTTGAGACAAGAGAAAATAACATACAGACATTGGAAGAGCCAAAAAATGACACAGAGTGACCCATTACAAAATAATGGAGGATGGCAACTCGAAACTAAGACAGTTTTTTTGTTTATAGTCCTGAAAGTCCTCAATGTTTCCAAGTTTATTCTTTGACACATTTGACATCAGTCTAACCAGTTTTTTAACCCACATGCAAAAGAATCCTTGACCATCAAAATGAAAATGACCAGGGTTGACTCGTAATTGTGAGCTGAAGCAAACCCAACAGTAATACGCTACTTTACAATAAGGGATTATTTCTTGTCAGCTGTTCTTTCTAAAATCCTTCTTAGATTTCCATTAATTTGTGTGTTTGTGTATTTCTGCAGATTTACAAGAAAGCAGTATCTTCTCCCCATCTTCTTTTCCTGTGTCCTCTCTTCACCGTAGACTACAGCAAAATGAAAGTGTGAAAAAACTGACACCTGAATCAGAGATGTCATTACCAGGATTGTTGCCATGCAGCTTTTTGCCTGTTGTGAAATTAACAAGAATAGATGCAGTCAACACTCAACAGCAGAGGCATCATGCAAATTCAGCACCAGTTTATGTCTGCCAAGAGAAGAGAAGTACTTTTAAACAACAGTCTAAAACTAAAACTAAGTGGAGTCATACTGAGCAGAAACCATGTTGCTGTTCTAAGCATGGCAAAGAGTTCTGTAACAAATGCAGTCTTCAGTTCCACTCAAAAGTTCACACAAAAGAGAAAACATATTGTTGCTCTGACTGTGGCAAAAGATTTGCTTTCAATCACTGTCTTCAGACACACAAGAGAATTCACACTGGAGAAAAGCCATATTCTTGTCCTGAATGTGGAAAACAATTCACCTACAGTAGCCATCTTCAGACTCATAGAAGAATTCACACTGGAGAAAAACCATATCATTGTTCAGAATGTGGCAAACAATTTTCACAAATCAGCAGTCTTCAGATTCACAGAAGAATTCACACAGGAGAGAAACCACATTGTTGCCCTGACTGTGGCAAACGATTTACTTTCAGTCGCAGTCTTTGGATGCACAAGAGAATTCACACTGGAGAAAAGCCATATTGTTGTTCTGATTGTGGGAAGCAATTCACCCAAAAAAGCAATCTTCAGGCTCACAAGAGAATTCACACTGGAGAAAAGCCATTTCATTGTAGTGACTGTGGCAAACAATTCACGTTCAGTAGCCATCTTCAGGCTCACACAAGAATTCACACTGGAGAAAAACCATATTGTTGTTCTCAGTGTGGCAAACGATTCTCCTGCAATAGTTATCTTCAGACCCACAGAAGAACTCACATTTGTGAGGAGCCATACTGCTGTTCTGAGTGTGGCAAGAAATTCTCTGACAAAAGCAGTCTTCAGACCCACACAAGAAGTCATGCAGGAGAGAAGACAAATTGTTGTACTGACTGTGGCAAACAATTCTTCAGCAGTACTCCTCTTCAAACCTTCACAAGAATCCACACCGGACAGAAACCATTTTATTGTACTGACTGTGGCAAATGATTCACCGCCAATAGCAATCTTCATTTGCTCAGTAGGCCTCATGTGGGAAGTCATACTAATCTTGTTTAACAAAGAACCAAGAAATGTAATCTGGGATATGGCGAATAAGAAACAGAACAACCCCAATTCTGCCAGGTCATGGGATCCACAGGACTAATTAAAAGAAATATCCAAGCCCATCTTTGATCACTCACTTGTGTAAACCTTTGCCAGTTTATCAAATCTCTGTTTCTAGTCCTGGAGGCCCAGCTGGGACATGAAAAAAAAAATGTCTCACACATCTAATGCCTGAACACTTTATAAACTGAGAATCTGAAAAGATGCTAAAAAATCATGAAGAAAGTGCATAGGGCATATTATTTGGTAACAACAGCAAAAATGTTTTATGAAACATGGAGGGTAGACCTAGAGATAACTCCGGTACGTTATCAGAAAAATGAATACTGAAGTCATAAGTAGATATGAAAACAGAATAAATGGAGTACACCGGCCAACTGCACACACACATAAAAATATACAAATGAAACAAATGGAGTAGCCTTGGGGGTAACAGCCAAATAAAAAAAAACTCAGAGTCTCCATTACCTGGAAGACGCAATGTCTGGATGATGTACCCAAAATTACAAACAATTGCTTTTCTTGGTAGTAGTTTAAGTTGATTTTTTGGTTTTATCCATTAGGATCCAATCCTTTCTTTATTGGGGAAGGGCTCTGTATTTGTTTGGGCTGTGCCGTTTATGGAGCAAGATAACTTCCCATTTTCCTTTGATGCATATTGGGTTGAGGTTTTGAGTTATCTTTTGTTTTCAGTTCTGTGATCACTTTCTTTAATTACTTCCCCCTTGTTAAGTTCTTGGTCCGTTTTTTTTTTTTTTTTTGTTCTTTTAGTTCACAGGTTTTGTATAGAGCAGTGTTTTTCTTATGTGTGTGTGTATTTAAATTCGTGTTTCTTTACACGTTTCTGGTGCTATTTCAATTTGAGTTACCTTGGTTTTGTGTTTTCCCCCCATTATTTCTGATTAACAAAATATAATTCATTAACTTTGCTTTAATTTCATGTTACTTTTTTGTAGGGGTTGTTTTGTTTTGTTACTCTCTCTAGAGGTACATCATATTCACCTTTCCTTCCTGCAGACTCTGCTTTCTTAATCGTAATCTAATGATGAGAATTAATGGCAAGTAGAGGGGATACTTGGGCAAACGACACTGAAAGGCTTCAGCTACTTCTATCTAGCATGGCTATTGCTGGCATAGGTTTAAGATTCCACGTGACCTGGATGAATAAGTTTTCAAAAATGGATGGATAACCAAACCAATAGGAAAAGCAGTATGAAGATTGTGGTGGTGATTTTGTTGTGCTACGGTCCTAGGGTGGCCCTATTCGCCTTTATAGAGACCTTAAAGAATACCCCAAATCCAATATTCTCTCACCGTCAGGGTTGACTGCGACTGTAGTTCAGCACTTCAGCCTGGCCACGTAGATGCAGCACCAGAACAGACAGAAGAAAAAAGTCACATATTTATTTATACATACACGGTAGAGACTGCGTTTCTACCTCTTAAACAAAGTAGTAACAACTGATTATGAGCTCTTGCCATTCAGGTTTAAACCTGTCCAAACCTACACGACTAATGACGACACTCTCTGCCGTTTAGTTGATTGTCAGTCACTGTGTAATGCAGTTGTGTTTCCCCTTGGGTGCCGGAATTGTGCTGAGTTTAAAAGTTGAGCAACGTGTCAAATTTTAAATTTTTTTTCCCCTTTTTTTTTTTGATTTTATTGAAATCGCACAACATTCCATACAAATAAATCAATTTCACAAAAATAGGATCGAAAACAAATCAACCCCCACCCCTGAGAAAGAGCTAGGTCAGCAGAGTGAAACTTAAAGCTAGTAAAAATAAGTAAATAGATAAATTAATAAGTGAATAATGTTAAATGGGGAAAAAAGGAAGAGAATCCACTTCCTCAGTACTTTAAAAGCTTATTCTAAATTGTTATTGATTAGATCTTGCCAGGTTTTGAAAAAATTCTGCACAGATCCTCTTAAGTGAGAATTAGATTTTTTCCAATTTCAGATAGTATATAACATCAGCTACCCACTGACTTAGAATAGGTGAGTTAGGATTCTTCCAGTTTAGCAAGATAAGTCTACGCGCCAATAGTGCAGTAAAGGCAATTACAGTTTGTCCTTCTCCATTTTAAGCCCCTCTGGGAGCCCAACAAACACAGCTGTTAGTGGGTTAGGAGGGATTGTGACCCCCAAGGCTGTCTGAAAGGCATTTAAAGATTTTGGTCCAGAATGATGTTAATTTGGTGCAGGCCCAGAACATGTGGCTCAGTGAGGCTGGAGCTTGATTGCAACGTTAGCAGGTTGGATCTTGCCCTTGAAACATTTTGGACAATTTTAAACGAGACAGATGTGCTCGATTATATAATTTTGAGTTGAATAATTCTATGCTTTGCGCGTATGGAACTCAAGTGAATTCTCTGCATTGCTACCTTCCACTCCTTTTCTGAGATATTGAGTGAGAGATCCTTTTCCCACTGTCCTCTTGGATCTTTGAAAGTGAGGGACTGTAAAATGGTTTTATATATTACAGAAATGCTGTCTGAGTCGTGAGTCCTCAAGACTGATCAATATTTTTTCCAGTATAAAGGTAGGTGGGAGGTGAGGAAAATCAGGCAGGTTCTGTTTAAAAAAGGTCCTAATTTGAAGATAGTGAAAGAAATGTGTTGCTGGGAAGTTAAATTTGGAACGTAATTATTCATAGGATGTGAAGACGTTGTCTATGTACAGATCTCTAAGTGACTTAATCCCAAATGTTTTCCAGACATTAAAAGCTGCATACGTTTGAGAGGATGGAAAAAGGTGGCAGAGGTGCCACAGATAAAAGCTTCTTTATCTTAAAATGCTTCCTACATTGGTCCCATATTCTGAGTAAGTGAAGCACAATTGGGTAGTTAGCATATTGGCGATAACTTGTATTTACTGAGGTATAAAGCAAAGAATATAAAGAAGTACTGCAGGATTTTATTTCTTTTGCCGACCAAGTCTGTGTCTGTTCATCTATGTGTGTCCATGTCCAGGTTTTTATTGCTTGTATGTTTGCTGCCCAGTAATAAAATTAAAAGTTAGGTAGAGCCATGCCACCTTCTGCCTTAGGTCTTTGTAGGGTTTCTCTTTGGATACGTGGATGTTTTAAGTTCCAAATAAATGAGGTTATGGTTGAGTCTGATTTCTTAAAAAAATGATTTATTGATGTATGTTGGAATGTTTTGAAATAAAAAGAGAAGCTTAGGAAGGATATTCATCTTAACAACATTAATTCTTCCAGCTAGAGTGAGATGAAGGGTTGACCATCTATGCAAGTCTTGCTTAATTTTTTCCATACAGACAGTGAAATTTTGTTGATAGAGAGCTTTATGTTTATTTGTGATGTTTACCCCTGGGTATTTAAACTCATCTGCAATGATAAAAGGGAAGGTGTCCAATCTAATATTGTGTGCTTGAGAATTCAGTGTAAAGAGGACACTTTTAGTCAAACTAATTCTGAGACCAGAGATCTTTTGAAATTCTGTAAGTGCGGTTAAGACTGCTGGCACAGTATTTTGTGGATCTAATATATACAGTACCATATCATCTGCATAGAGAGACATTTTCTGTTCAAGTCCTTCTCTAATAATCCCCTTTATCTGATAAGGATTTTGACAGTGAACTGCCAGTGGCTCAATGGCGATTACAAAAAGCAGTGGTGACAAGGGGCACTTTGAACTTTTTTAGTACAATTGAACAAAACACCAACGGAATCTTTTCAAATGCTTACTGGGAAGACTGCATGTCTTGTGCATGTGTGTTTATCCTTAACTGAAATCAGTGCTTAAAGGAACACATTTTGAGGCAATGGATTCACAAAAGAAGAAAATGTCAGATGTCTTGAAACAGCTGGCAGAAACTGATCTGCTCCATGCCTTTGACCCGTGGAAACCAAGACTGCATTGGTGTGTAATTGTGAATGGGGAGTAAATTGAAGGGGACAAGCATTATAATTGTTCTATAAATAAAAGTCAGTTATTGTGTCAGTCTCGTTACTTAAAAGACAGACTTTGTACATAAATTAAATTAAGATTTTCAATTGTGCCCAAGTATAAGCAAATCAAGTTCAGTTTATTTGTCATTTCACCTATATCTAATACAGTGGGACAAAACTGCATTTCTGAAGACCAGAGAGTGTGTAGAAAGGGAAGGGAAAACTACAAAAAGAAAATAAATCAATTAAAAATGTTCTATCTATCATATAGTGCCTTTCCTATCTATCTATTATAATAATAATAATTCTTTGCATTTATATAGCGCTTTTCTCACTACTCAAAGTGCTCAGGTTAAGGGCCTTGCTCAAGGGCCCAACAGAGCAGAGTCCCTATTGGCATTTATGGGATTCGAACCAGCAACCTTTCCAATTGCCAGCGCAGATCCCTAGTGCCTTTCCTATCTATTATATAGTACCTTTCCTATCTATCTGTTATATAGTGCCTTTCCTATCTCTCTGTCTATTACATAGTACCTTTCCTATCTATCTCTATTATATAATACCTTTTCTATCTATTATATAGTGCCTTTCCTATCTATTATATAGTGCCTTTCCTATCTATCTATCTATTATATAGTGCCTTTCCTATCTATCTCTCTATCTATCTACTATATGGTGCCTTCCCTATCTATTATATAGTACCTTTCCTATCTATCTCTCTATCTATCTATTATATAGTGCCTTTACTATCTATCTCTATCTATCTGTTATATAGTACCTTTCCTTTCTATCCAAATGATATTTATACATTTTTCAAAAACCATTACACACTGGGAATACTCCTAAGAGTTAAAATGGCATAGAACCTTCAGTGATTGAAGTCCAAGCTCGTCAGCCTACTGTGTATTGTAAAGCCTGTCTACTGTATAAACAGATGCAGTGACAGAAGGCAACACAGAACACCCCCAGTCCATTACAGCTGTGCCAGAGGACGGTCACATTGGGCTTAGTCAGTTGTCAGCAAATGTAAAGAATCAGGGATCAAGGTGATACTGAAGAGTTGGATGCTGAAGTGGCTTAAGCACCAAAAACAACAACAAATTTGTGATAAATGCATGGGGTCTTTTGACTTATGTTTCTTAAAATGATTTAGGTAAAGATACGATCTAACAATAAATTGGGCAGACTGGATGGTACCCTAAAGTTGGTGAAGTGCCTATAGGTTGTTCTGGACAGAATTTGGATTTGGGCTGACCTGCGTCAGGTGAAATGATATGCAGTCCTGTACAATAGAATCAAAACGATGCATAAAATTACACAGCAAGGGGTCTGATGATATAAAGTTCAACAGATGCTTGGGTTTTATAAAATTTACTGTATAACATAAGTTTAAAGGAAAAAAACTGCATTGTTATCTTTTCAGTTTATTTTTAAACTGCTTCATTTAATTTGTATGTAAAAAAATCAGTGCAAGTAAAAAAACTTGAAGAAGCATTTAACTTTAATTATTATGACCAAAAGGGGCGCCCCAGACTCCAGACACAAGTACACAAACACAGTCAAGGGTACAAACAAAGTGTCTTTTATTTCACTAAATACCTTTCACTGTTTCTTCTTCCAACACCTGTAATCACATATTTCCTCAACTCTCATCCAGGCAAAACTTTTCCTCTTCCTCCCCGCTCCAAGTCCCCCAGGGGAGGAAGAGACACCTCCATTTATCTTGGACCCAGGAGCACTTCTAGTACCGCAGCACTTCCTAGTCACATGGATGCTGCCCATAACATGGAGGTCCGCTCCCAAAAGCACTCCTAGGTGGCTCCCAAGGACCCCAACTGGGTTGCCCTTCTGTACTACAAGTCCACAGTAATCCTGCGGGAGTCTAATCCAGGGCCCAGTCAGAGAAGCACTGCTACCTCTCGTTCTGGGGGACAAATTGCTCATTCTTGAATTGCTCCTCTTGAAGGGAATAGAAATGTAGGATCTTCCCAGCCAGGTTGTACCTCCATTCTTGCACTCCTTCCATTCAGTCCTCCCAGTCGGTAGGGGGCTTTTCCTCTAACCTAATTGGAACACCAATCCTGCACTTAAATTATACTATATATTTCACATAATTTACAGAGTAGATTAGCATAAATGTTTCATAAATTAAAATGAGTTAAAGTGGAAAGGTTAAACAAAAAAAAAACATTTAGAACTCTTCCAATAGTCCTTCCTTGAAGTGAAATGACATGTACAGACGTCTGCATATTTTGCCTGTCTCTTGCATTGCAGACACACATCTCCATTGAAATGCGTGATTGTCGAGACTGGATTTGCCGTAAGCTGCTCTCATTTTCTGGTAATGCACCAGTATGCTTATTTAAAATATTTAATTGTAAACGGACAGAGTTTCTTCATTTTCTCAAGTGAAATTTCGGATTCGGCACAAACATCAACAAAATCCTCCAGAAACTCTCATCTGAAATCACAAAGTGCACCAGTGACTGCAGTTTGATGAGCTGCCTGACCCTGCCTCCCTCCATTCTCTGTTTCTGAAATGTGCCTGAGACTTAAGGTGCCATTGCATGTGAGCCCCTGAGACTTAAGGTGGTCATTGTGAGTGCCCCCTGAGTCATAAGGTGGTCATTGCATGTCCCTTGGGACTTAAGGTAGTCATTGCATGTGTCCCCTGAGACTTAAGGTGGTCATTGCATGTGAGCCCCTGAGACTTAAGGTGGTCACTGTGAGTAGCCCCTGAGACTTAAGGTGGTCATTGCGCATGTCCCTTGAGATTTAGGGTGGTCATTGCATGTGTCCTCTGAGACTTTAGGTGGTCATTGATGTGTTGGCAAGCTTTGCAGAATAACTGATTGACAGTACTTGCTGAAGTTCTGCTTAGCCCTGTTTTTGACAGTCGATGTTAAATTTCTGTTTATTTTTAGATGGCTTAGATGTTTCCAAGTGTCTGATGTTTCCATTTTGAGGGAATTCAAACAAAACTGCTTTCTGCTTGGTGAGTGTTTGACCCACGAAATGTGATTAACTATGAAAACTATGCTACTTTTACTGCCGTAGTAAGTCCTTACAACTTAGAAGTAAGTACTACTGTCGCAGTAAGGAGACCAGGGTTCGCTTCCCGGGTCCTCCATGCGTGGAGTTTGCATGTTCTCCCCATGTCTAGGGCCATTTTAGAATCGCCAATCCACCTAACTTGCATGTCTTTGGACTGTGGGAGGAAACCGGAGCACCCTGAGGAAACCCACGCAGACATGGGGAGAACATGCAAACTCCACACTGGGAGGACCGGGAAGCTAACCGTACTGCGAGGCAGCAGCACTACCCACTGCGCCACCGTGCCACGCCCTTTGTCATTTCATGAAATCGAAATCCATGGGGGCCTATAAGACTTGTATAAACATTAAAGTTAGTCCAGTGAAATTCCACTAGACCGACTCAAGGGCAGCAAACTATGATCAGTGAAGAAGGTCAAAAGATTAGACTCAGATGTGTTCAGTGCTTTTTGGTGTAAGTCTGATAACATTCTGTTCTGTTTTGTCTGCAGAGAAAAAGAAAGCTGCCATTTCCAGTTAAAGATGTATACAATGGAGGTGATATACAGTATATTCACAGATGTCTAGGTGCCACTGCAGATGGGGTGTAAAAATAAAGACGTGGTCTGACAGTCAGAAACAGGATGATCTGTCACTACACAGGGGTATCCTGTTCATGAACGCCATGGAGGAAAGGAGTGTGGCTATTAAAGAAGAGGAGTGTGCATGGGGGTCTGTGCTGCATCAGTGGGATGGATCTGACATAAAAGATGAGGATTGTGAAAGGTGACTAACAGGCATTAAAGCAGAATCTATGCTAACTTCTAGGGTGCACAAAAATCAAACTGTAAACTATGTTAATGGAGAAGACGTCAAATCAGAGTCTGTCTCTGAGTATGCACCTGGATTAGTGAAATGGAGAAACAAACTAAAGATCTTCTTCTTCTTGTGCAGCAATAGTTGGCATTCTCAACAGAGTGTCGATTAAAACAATTGGAGAGCAGATTTTAGATCCACACTTTATAATACAGATATAGATATACATATGACTGGGTGTGGTCTACAATAAAAAATTAAATTACAATTATTCTTAGTTCTCAAATTACACATAAAGGCAAATAACGTTGTAACATCTTACACAAATATTAATCAAAAAGTTACAATACTGAAGTTGGTCACTAGATGGCACCATTGTAACTAAAGGCACTATTGAGAAGCGTTTTACAGAGTTAATGAAATTACAAGCGTAGCTATTATCCATCCATCCATTATACAACCCATAGACATAGAATTGCTAGACGCCGCATGTCCAGCAGCATCGTATGTCAATGTCGCCGCCATATTGCGAGTGGCACTGCTGTGGAGTGAAGTAATGGATAAAGATGCCTCACGCATGTGCTGCTTGGGATTGTAGAAACTGCTGTACGCTCCAAACCAGATCCCGGGGGTTTACATTTCATAGGTAAGGCTGAACAATTGTTTTCGTTATATTTGGCCATTAGAAAATCCCGTTTTATAATCTTAGCACTCAAGGTCATCTTACAATAAAATTAAACAACATTAGTAAAATTAAAACAAGAGAATAATAAATCAAAAAGCAATAAATAGCAAACAAACAAAGATAACTGGCAGTAACAGTGCAAAATTCACAATTGGTATGCCAGTTTGAAAAGATACGTTTTGAGGGCAGTTTTAAAATGTGTTATTGAATCGAGCTGATGGATATAAGAGGGAAGAGAATTCCCGAGTTGAGGAGCACAATGAGAGACGCTCGAGCTCCCATAGCACTGAGTCTGATGTGTGGTACAGAAAGTTGAGCTACAGATGAGGATCTGAGTGAGTGAGAGGAGTGTAAGTCTGGAGGAGATCAGTGACGTTGTGGAGAGCTTTAAATGTTCAGAGCGGTATTTAGTATTGTATTCTGTAGTTAACAGGGAGTCAGTGACGTTGAGAGAGAGAACAGGTGTAACATGTTCAGTGGATTTAGTACAGCAGGTTATTATCCTGGCAGCAGAATTTTGAAGAAGTTGTAAGCGATGGATATGTTTTTGTGGGATGCCAGATAGAATAGCATTACAGTAATCTATATGTGAGGTGACTCGGGCATTAACTGATACTTCAGTACTCTGTTGCGTAAGAACAGGAGGAAGTCTAGAAATGTTTCGGAGATAGAAGAAGGCAGTCCGAGAAATGTTACTTATATGGGAGGAATTATTTAATAATTATTATTATTATTATTTAATAATTGCCATTATTAGTGTATAAATGGATATAAATAATTGCATGTAAACGATTCACCAAAATCTGTTGTATGTAAACAATACTGTTTTAAACGTTATTGTTTTTTCATCAGAAACCCCAATTTCCACGTCTACCTGTAATAGTTTAAATGGCACTTTTGCCACTCGCAATAGGGCGGATGCGCTGACATATCGTGTCGACTGGGCAACACAGTGAATGCAGCGTCTATCTATATATGTCTATGATCCAACCCGCTATATCCTAACACAGGGTCACAGGGTCTGCTGGAGCCAATCCAGCCAGCACAGGGCACAAGGTAGGAACAAATCCCCAGGCAGGGAACAGCCCACAGCAGAGTAACTATTATAACGGTATTAATAAATTAAATATTCTGAATTAGCAGTGCCTTATAAGAACTGCATGGTCAATTAAAGTTCTCAGAAATATACATCATCACTTTCTGGTTCTTTCCTCATTTAACTTTAACAAAGGAATAACTTATTGGATCTTAGATATACATATATACTCAAACAATTCAATACGAACAAAAACAAATGAACAGAACTTACGTTGCTTCACTTGACGCACACTATCTCGAAGGAACTCTCTAACTTTGTGAAGTGCAAATACTCAGACAGTGGAAACAACCACACTTTCTCTTTCTTCCTGCTACCCACAGTACTTCACTCCGTGGAAGGCAGCATCAAAGTCCGTCCTCCTTCAGACTGACCTCCGCCTCTCTGACAAATGCACTTTGCAACAAATAAACACCTCGACCGTCAAGTTCATTCTCTCCATGAAACACAAAGAGAACTCGCCAATATGAAGAGAATACGAATGAACTGCTTCGGACCAGTGGGCCTCCTCAGCTTTTGTAGGCTCTTGGGGAACCACCCACAAAGCACAAGGGACATCACAGGGCACTAACCACACACAGCAAAAATAACCCTAACCCTAAACTAAAAAATAATGAAATTTTGCAAACAAAAGAAGTAAACATATAAAACATACTTTAAATTACACAAATAAGACTTAAATAGAGAGCAAAGAACACACAATGACAACATGGTTGTCTCTGCAATTTGGTTTCATCACTGGTTTTTGATTTCTGATTTGATTTGACATACTTTATTAACCCCTGAGGGGAAACTGTCTTCTCACATGATCTTTGGAGTGCAGGGTCACAGCGCCGCTGGAGTAATATTCAGGTTAAGGGCCCAATGGAGTAGGATCCCTTCTGCCTGGAAGGGGCTATGAATAGACAACCTCCCAGATACCAGTGCAGATCCCGATGGTCATAGTCTATCATGGCTTTGGAACAAATGGTGCTCCTCACAAAGGTGAGCCGAGCATCTGATATGACAGCAAAGCTTTAAGAACGCTATGAAATCATTTGAATGGAGTATGTTTCTGCCATCAAACCATATTGTGACTGTACCCAATTCAAAACTTGCCACTGCCAGCAGCACAATTGTTACTCAGATCATATTTTTCAACATGCAACACTGGTGCACATATAAAAGCATATAGACACACAATTTTTACAGTAAATTCAACTCAGTTGATGTTTTTCTATTTAAAAATGAGCTTCATCCTACTCACCCAAAAGGTCATGCAAAAACCCAATTTCCACTTGGGGATTAATACAGTGGACCAAATAACCAATGAAAATATCCACTTAACTTGGTTCTTCCTGCTCCAATCTCAGATGCATGTCAGGATCAAGCAAAGAAAACAGGCTATTTTTTGTTGTATTTTGGTGCCATGTCTGTGAGTGTGCCACCTTCCACCTTTGTATTTTTGACTCATGGTTTGCTCTGTCCACATCTTTTTTTTCTCCACCAGTAGAGATGAAGACATACCAGGGTATAAAGTGCCATATGGAAGAGACACAGTTGAAAAAGATTTTATTTCAAAGGTTTGGTTAGTTGTGGAGAAGTCTAAAGCATTTAGGCCAGCAATACACAATCTTTTTGTCAAATATAAATAAATAAAGTTACACACGAGTTGATCTGTCTTGATAAAACAGCCTGTTGGCACCTCCAATACTAAGGCAGTATAAGTAAACCCAGACGGGCCCTCACATTGACTAACAAGCACCTTCCAGATACTGGCAGATTTGTTAAGAAACAAAAAGTAAATTTCTGTGCTATTGATTTAATCAAAGAATTAAATTCTTAGATTATCCATCCATTCATTAACTGCTATATCCTAACTACAGGGTCGGGTGGTCTGCTGGAGCCAATCCCAGCCAACACAGGGCACAAGGCAGGAAACAAACCCTGGGCAGAATGCCAGCCCACCGCAGTCTTAAATTATCCCCTCACTCTAAACTTTGGTAATCATGATACCGAAATATGTTACTGTGTTCTAAACAAGGGTGCTTGACATTATTGAATCCATGCATGTTGCTATTGGAAGAAGTTCACACTTGGCGGTATTTAAACATAGACCAGCGAGAACGGATTCATTGCATTTTTGGATTTTTCAATCTGGAGTGTGTGTTTTAAAAATTAAGTGAAAAATTGCTGATTTATTGATAAAGATAGTTCTACAAGCCTATAATATCACTGTTGTTTTAGATAGATAGATAGATAGATAGATAGATAGATAGATAGATAGATAGATAGATAGATAGATAGATAGATAGATAGATAGATAGATAGATAGACACTTTATTAATCCCAAGGGGAAATTCACATACTCCAGCAGCAGCATACAGTATGTGTAACAGGAGAAATTGCATAACTAACAGAAAGAGCTAAGCTGAAATAGACTATCCTCGGCAAATTGCTCTGTGTATGTTAAATTATCCAGTTGCACCACTGGATAATCTAAAAGAGCAATTGCTGTTTTTTTAAAGGGTCATAATAGTCATACTAAAGGCTGATCCAAAACCAAACAATTACAGAGTCTCAGAAATAAAATCATTTTCTGTAGTATCCTAGGCTTTATAAAAGTCAAGGAAAAATATTAATTTGCTACTCTCTGTCAGATCTGAATAATCTAATATAACCAATACAAGTCTTATAGTGTTAATGACATTTCTGCCTGCCATAAAATCTGCTTACATCTAACCTGTTACATCATTCAGTGAGTCCTTTATTTTTTAGCTAGACATGACTTCAGGAATTTATCATCCTTCTGAAGACAACAGGGTGCCAGTTTTCAAGGAGATTTTTATCTTTTGCTCTGAGTTATAGTGCAAAGAAGACATTGCATTTTTAAGCTTTCTCTTATGCAGAAGAGATTATAGTTCATTGGATTATTTTTAAATAAACTCATAAATTAGACAATAACTGCCTGGAAACGTATGATATTGAAGTCATTTAATTGCATCTGTAAGATGATTTATAATCCTCAGCTTTCTGAGGAACATGTCCCTCTCAGGACTCAGAGCTGCGGCACCATAAGATCAGTTCAGTTTAGGCAGTGGTCAAAATGGACGAAACAAAGTGGTGATAGTTAAGGTGTTGCCCCACTTCATAGAGAGATCACTTTAAACATTAATTAATTTTCTTTACAATTTCCACATTCCTAATCAGCAGCCTAACCACCAGCACTTCAGAACTGGTTATGGGCCAGAAAAAAAATTGTATATCTTTCGTTATGAACAGAAGTACCGAATTTGCTGCTCTGCCTGTTCATCAGCACCAATATTATTGCTATCATTAGCTACGTCAACAGGCTCTTTACTAATCGCGCTGATTTACAGGTACTCGCTTACTGTTGCTTCTGTGTTTCATCGCAGTTAGACTAATTTGATTTTAAAGCGGCGCTCCTTCTGCCTCGGCTGTTCTTCTCTGATTTCCTTTTTGTAACCTGTTTAACGTCTGCACAGATGGTCTTCACCTCCACTCTCCATCAGCCGGATAGCCGACCCGGTGGAAAAAAAACGTGAGTCGACTAGCGGAGCTAAGTGCATTCTGGGTAACGAAGTTTAGCGAGGACTACACTTTAGGGGACACTACCGGTGACAAGTCAGCATGTCTGGCATAATAAGGGAAATGCCGATAAGAAAGAAAAAGTGACGACACGGGAAGAACGTAGGAGCTCCGGTGTACTGCATACTGGTGAGTACCTGCTTACTTCAGTCTCGGTCGGTACGCAGGGGGCAAAAAGTTGAGTGCTAGGACGTGAGAACCGTTCATAGCGAGTAGTTTTATTTTTGCCAAACTGAACTACGCATTTTGTAATCATTGTTCGATGTTTGCATTTCTATAGAAAAGGCTTTTTATGTCTATAAAAGTTCCGTTCTGCGTATGCGTATACAAACCTCTCAAAATTGAACTGACATCAAGGCTCTGCAAACAGACGCTTCAGAACAGACATTATGGGCGGATCCAGAGGCGGGATAATTGCCAATCAAAGTCGACTTCGGCGAATCGTGTGACAGATCGACGTAAACGGAAGTGGAATGACAGCATGAGTTTCTACAGCCTGAGGCGGCTGAACTGAGAAGGAATAGAGAGGCAGTTGTGATGTTGTACTGCCGAGGAAGCGGACCTTTAAAAGAAAAACGGTATGTGCTTATTGTGTATTATGCGAGAAGAAAACAAAGCAGTTTCGGAGTTCACAGACGCCAGAAACAAAGAAAGAAAGAAAGAAAAAGACAGACAGTAGTAATCGAGATACATACGAAGAAGAATCCTACTGTGTACTGCGGGCTCTGCTCACAGTGGCGATCGGAGGGTTATGCAGTGGATGTCCGCTTGTCTGTTAAAGAGTGCAGTGATGTTTTATACCGTGTTAACGAGTCTAGTTTTATACGAGTGCCGTCAGAGATACCCTGTCTGTTGCTCTGCTGCGTACTAAATGTGTCTTTGGGCCCACGTCTCTTCTCCACTCCTCGGTTTCTGCTCGTGCCTCACTGAACCGTCAAGTCTTCATTCTAATTTTAAATCACCCAGATTGTGCGAGTCTGGCCGTATTCTGTCGAGCGGATAATCAAAAACATTGACTTCTGTGCATTTCGATTCAATAGGGATGGCCACACCGTATAATGACCGGACAGATAAAGGAAAGATAAATGTCTGTTTGTTTGTCTGGTATGCCAATCCACACTTTTAAACCCATTTCCACCAGGTTTTGCACAGATACCCCATTCGTACGGGCGAAACACCATAGGCTATGTTTCCTTTCGAAATTTAGTTGGCGCCGGCTCCTTTGCTAACTGATTATATTTTAATTAAATAAATGTATCAGACTAATATGGATACAACTTAGGTTTGTCCTGTAGTGGTAGTTAGGGAATAACATTTGTGTTCGGAAACGTATTAAATATTTGTGTCAAAGTAAGAGAATTTACCAAAGCACAAGCATATTTTGTAATGCCAAAATGGGGGATGACCGACCGACCGACCGACCGACAGCCATCCATCTTCCTAAATCACATATCCAGGGCTGGGTCAGCGGCTTAGCTGAGAACATCCCAGCAATCATTGGGTACAAAATAGGAAAATACCCTGAACATGGAAAAGGACTGGCACCCTTGCCTTGTGCTTGATGTTTGCCGCAAAGTAACTTTTTCAAGTCAACTTTGTTTATATAGCACATTATAGCACAACAGTAGTTAACCAAAATGCTGTAGAGTTTCTATAAATTAACATTTAAATAAAACAAGATCAAACAAACAACATACTCTCATGCTACTTTAAAAAGCCAAGGAGATAAGTTGGGTTTTCAACCTGGATTTCAAACTGAGCAAAGTTGGTGGAGACCTAATATGCAGTAAAGGGATAAAACTACAGCGAAGCTTAGGGGCAGCTACTGCAAAGGCACAGTCACCTCTGAGCTCGACATGAC
The DNA here is from genome assembly GCF_016835505.1 of Polypterus senegalus. Classification (NCBI taxonomy): domain Eukaryota; kingdom Metazoa; phylum Chordata; class Cladistia; order Polypteriformes; family Polypteridae; genus Polypterus; species Polypterus senegalus. The sequence continues at coordinate 155,082,898 of NC_053161.1, forward strand.
AAGAAACATCTGGTCAACAGATCCAAGTGATCATGAGGAAGAAAAAGGGTATAAGAGGGGGCTAATCACTCAGCAACTGAAAAGCACACAATTTTAAGATTTTAAAATCAACCCTGAAGCAAACAGGAAGCTAAGCTTGGTGTGACATGATTATACTTTCGTGTGCCTTTTAGGAGCCTGGCCACCGTATTCTGGAACATTTTTGTTTCATATTGTAGACACAGTCAAGCAGAAATGACAACAAACTGTCCACTAGACCAGTTGTTTTTAAGTATGTATAACGCCGTGCGTAGAACTCGCACTATAACATGGCGTAAGCACAAAAGCCGAATTGTGCTTACGCACAGAAAAATCCAGATGCAGGAATCTGTGCGTACTCCAACTTCCACGTTCTTCCGCTACATAAATCCCGATCAGCGTGAAAACTAACGCTCGTGCACGCGCATTTTGTAACGCCCCAAATCCTCCCAGAATTACGCCTCTTTGAATATGCAAATCAATATAAATCGCCCTTAAGCGCAGCCTTCTGTGAAAAGACAATGGGAAAAGCACGGGAAAATAAAAGAATTTCAGCGAATACCAAGTGGAGGCAAAGGAAAAACATACTATTTGTTCAAATAAACCGTGGTATAATCAACAAAATGAAGTTGATCGAGTGACATAGCGTGTTGGAGAAACTTGAAAGCTCACATTCACAAATCGCACAGTGCCGGAAATAAAAAAGAAGTCACATATCAAAGTCGCCGTGAAAAGAAGAGTTGTAAGCCCACTGTCTGAGTGTCATATGAAAGTTTATTAGGGTACAGAGAAAAAAGGCACACGGTGGGGAAAAAGCACGAAATGTCAACTTTAATCTCGACATTTCCACTTTAATCACGTAGTTTATTTTGTCATTAAAGTAGAACATCATAAACTTCATCTTAAAGTCGTTTAATCAACCAGTTTCTCAAATCACATCGTAATTAAAGTAGCACATTAAATGTTTTGTTTTGTATTTGATCTTCTATGTGCTCTGTGTGTGTGAATCACTACTTGCTTTTTAAACCGGCTCTCTTCCTCCAACTGGACACAGAATCAATTACATTCGTAATATTACAGTTCTCTGAAAAACTAAATTACTGAGATGTATACGTGATATCATTTTCATGATGATAGGAGTTAAAGCACATTATTAAACATGTGTTTCACTTCGAAGAAATAATTTATTGCAGCAGTACAATCAGGGGCGGCTCTAAGCTTGTGGTGGCACTGGGCAGAGGAAGAATCGGTGGCTCCTTAGCCCGCCAATGTCAGTAAGTAGCTTATGCACGGTGGATGGCCACGTCCGTTGTGGACACTGCATAGCCGCCTCGTGCTCATGACACAAGCATTTAACTTTTGCCGAAATTTGTCGCTGCGTTTTTAGCTGTGTTGTTATTTTCTCTTTCTGTTTTATATTCAATATATATTGGCGTAGCCGTCACTGCAGTCAGTGCTTTTCTTTCCCCAAGTAACTGATCGCCATACAATCAGCTCTGTAATAGACGTTAAGCCATCTGTAAGCTTAGCGCAGATTCTTCAAAACGTTTAAGGAACATTGAAATATCTTCGTAGTACATGTTTAATTATTCTGTCCTTCACGACACTCCCAGTGAAGAATATAGATTATTTAAATGAAGTTAAAGTTTTATGTGTATAATTTAATAAACATATTTTGCTGCATTTCACTTTAAAAATGATATCGTCATCATATGTAAACACGCGCTTTATAAAGTGACTCAGGTTGTGAGATATTATAACTGTAGTGCAAGTTTACAGTGAGGTGATTGTACTTATAAGTACAAACCGTTCTACAAGGAGCAATTGATTGAGTGCGTTTATAGTTCTTGGGATGAAACTGTTTCTGAACCGCGAGGTCCGTACAGGAAAGGCTTTAAAACATTTTGCAGTGGCTGAGACAGCGTGTCCTTGAAGCTGTATACCGATAATTCTATTTCCGATCAGTTGCTGCTGTGATTCACACTCAGATACAGTGATATAAATACTCCGAGTCGTGCAGTGAGAGTAATATGGAAAAAGATGATCCGCTGTGGCAACTCCTAACGGGAGGAGCTGAAAGAAGAAGAAGAAGAAGGAGAAGTGAGAGTAACAATGCTAAAGCAGTTATGGTATTTGGAATACTATGGCTGTTCCCTGGACCATTATATTGTTACGAGTTAATTACAATCAGATGCATTACACTAATAAACAATATGCGGTTAGTTTCAGTGTATTTATAAAGCCGCGTCATGAAAATAATGAGTAATCACACAAGAACAGTAGCACTGCTTTGACGCTGGGTGCCGCCAGTTTGCAAAACCGGCGGAGAACTTGCGTCACGACAAGGCATGAGGTACCGTGGAAAAGTGCGTGGCTTTACGCCAAGTGTAGGTTTTATACATCGCGATTTCAACGTGGAAAAGTTCTTACGCAACATTTCTGTGCGTACGCCCCTGGGGTAAATCTTTTTTTAATAAATCAGATTATCAAAATTATCCCAACAATGGCCACTTCTCTGTGCTGCAATTAGGAAAACTTTGCCTGAAGACCAGTTCAGAGAGATTGAAGAAGTGCACAGTCCACCTGCATCCTATATGAGGTCATTTAGAGTTACATGATGCCCTATTTTTAGTTCTCTTATTTTTATTCATTTATTTATTACTAGGGGGCTTTGCCCCTTGCTCACTTCGCTCACCAAGCCCCTGGCCTTTGCATATCTGCCGTTCATGTATGGGGAAGCAGAGGATCAATTTAAACAGATTTTTATTTTCATGGGAATTGTTGCATATTCATAATAAACTATGCATAATGGTAAAGCATAATAATCCATCCATCCATTTTCAAACCCGCTGAATCCGAATACAGGGTCACGGGGGTCTGCTGAAGCCAATCCCAACCAACACAGGGCACAAGGCAGGAACCAATCCTGGGCAGGGTGCCAACCCATCGTAGGACACACACACACACCCACACACCAAGCACACACTAGGGCCAATTGAGAATCGCCAATCCACCTAACCTGCATGTCTTTGGATTGTGGGAGGAAACCGGAGTGCCCGGAGGAAACCCACGCAGACACGGGGAGAACATGCAAACTCCACGCAGGGAGGACCCGGGAAGCGAACCCAGGTCTCCTAACTGCGAGGCAGCAGCGCTACCACTGCGCCACCCTGTAAAGCATAATAATTTGAAAGTAAATTATGTTTCTTGTTGCATAATACGATTTCATTCTGTTTGGCTATGAAATTAACACACAAATACTTTTAAAACTTACACTTTTACCTTAAAACTTCAGTAAAAAAAATTTTTCAAATTACATTTTCATCAATATCGCATTGAATTTTGATTCTGTGTTTGGATTTTCATCGTGACAACGCAACGCAGCCCATGAGTGAATATCGTTTCTTTCTCTCTAATAAATAAACCGACTCATTCAAATGTTTGGCTCTGAGATTTGTTAATTACAATACAATACAATTTATTTTTGTATAGCCCAAAAAAAGCACACAAGAAGTGCCGCAATGGGCATTAACAGACCCTGCCTCTTAACAGCCCCCCAGCCTTGACTCTCTAAGAAGACAAGAAAAAACTCCCAAAGAAAAAAAAAACCCTTGTAGGGAAAAAATGGAAGAAACCTTGGGAAAGGCCATTCAAAGAGAGACCCCTTTCCAGGTAGGTTGGGTGTGCAGTGGGTGTCAAAAGAAGGGGGTCGATAAAATACAATACACAGAACAGAACAAATTCTCAATGATACAGTATAAAAATAAAAATTTTAGAAGTACGGAGCAGAATTTAACAGTAGATGATATCCCATACTATGAATTGTCTTTGCTAAAGCTGTTCTAATGGGAAACCGTTAACGTTTTAATACGAATGGCATATCAAGATCTCCTTTGGTGTCTAATGTTATCCCCTGAAGATGTACTACATTACCTTTCTTGGACACATCCTTCTTTCAACTGTATGTGGTGGAAGACCGGACGGTGTTAACGGTTGTAGATATTCTACGTGATATTGTAAGTTGATGTTTTCATCTTCTGCATCATCACCACCAACTGTTTCAGCACAGTCTATTGATACACATTTAACCAATTGGCTGTGTAACCGATCCTCATTTTTGGCGTTAATTCATTTGACTTTGTTTGATCGTTTCTCAGTGCTACTTATTTCTTCTGTTCATAACAGTACCACCCGTGTGCGTGTTTGAATATGGCTGAGAGGAGGGCGTGACTTTTAAAAAAATCTCATGGCCAAAGTCTCGTCTCGCAGGACTTGAAAAAAGTCTTATCTCATTTAATTATTATTTTTCATATAAAAGAGAGACGAGTTTTATACATTTTAATGTAACTCATATTGTTTCTCTCTACAAAGTTATTTATTTTTGATAGTGCTTTTAAATTCTACTTAATGTACAGTCTCGTAGTTTATCAGCTAAGCATTCCTCCACATATTTTGCTGTGCGTATCCTTGTATGTGAAAAATAAAATTTCATTTAAAGTTTGGTACCATTGTGGCTGCAGGTTTTTGATTCTAACCCACTGCAAAAATGAATAAGTTACTCTTATGTCTAGCTGGTCTAACTGTTTATTTAGCTAGTACTTTTTTGCTTTGTGCCCTCCGCCATCCTAACTTATCATCTATGGGAGAGGAGTGAAAGCTTTAGATTCGTCAAAAATTTTAATCTCCGTTTTCCGATGGATCTCTACGTTTTAGTGTCCCCTGATACCAAAAACATTGAGATCTCAATGATGGGTGTCTGTCTGTCTATGCGTCACAGTTTCTTGAGGACAGTATAGAAGTAAAATGGCTGGACAGACAAACACCAAACTCGACACTTAAGCCCGTTTTGAGATTGACGATGTGCTGATGAGTTTTTGAGCCAAATGGTGAAAGAGAAAGAGGCGCTCTAGAGGAACCCTCAAATATGATAATTCTGCAATCTCGTCAATTGCTATCATAGTGACCTATTTTATGATCAGAAAGATCAGCATCAGAGTGGTAAATGATTACTGAAATGTTAGAGAATAGTTTGGGTAATTCTTCTTTTATTTTACATTAAGGAAAGTGCCCTAGTGTGATATTTATATTTAGAAGAAATCCAGAAGGTAGTATTTTTTCCATAGGTTTAAATCCTTGGCACTCTTTTACGATTTTCTTTTTAATTTAGATTTTTGTATGAAGTTTGCACCTTTGTTTGTATCCAAGTAACTGACTGTTAATAACGAGTAGTTCAGACACGGGTTCAAATGACATTGAATGCCACTGCTTCAGCTTCATGTCCAATTGTATGCTAATTTGAAAGAAAAGACTAAAATCATTGATTCTCAAGGGCAGTACTGTGTAACTGCAGGTGCTCATCCTAAACAAGAACTGTTAGACTCATTTAATGAGATGCTGTTTCAATTTTTTATTTTTGTTTTTTTTTTTGTTATTAGTCAAAAAATGTTGTACATTTTTTATTGGAATATAGCAAGTATTTTTATAAGGTGGAATATTTTCTCTTTCTTGTTTTCTAGGATTTTTCTTTTTTATGTTCTGGGTGTTAAAGCCTTTTTGTACTAATGAGCACACAAGCGAGTCTGACACTGAAGTAGCTGCTGCTCTTTTTGTTCTTCAGTATCCTTTGCTCCTGTGTCACCACTGCATGTCACTAAATGTCAGTTTTTGGATACAATTAAAGTAAATTAAAAAGGAAATGCTGGCATAGGCCCCACTTTCCACCATAACCCTGCTCTGGTTTAAAAACAAATGGATGGATAATAAAAAAAAGTTAAATGTTTAAATTTATGGAAAACATAAACCTTGCTGAATTTCTTCTAAATGTAAGCATCATACTAGCACACTTTTTGTGAATAAGAGAAGAAAAAAAAGCCTAGCCAATCAATCAGATCAGTTAGAAATCAAACCAACTCACTGATCTGTTGAACTAATTGAAATAAAAGCCAGCAGTCACAGTGGTACCCCAAAAATGAACTTGGATCCTTGTGCTAGATCATTAACACATTTTAGAGAGTGTGCTACTGCAGTTACATGTCATGAGAAAACCTTTAATCAAATCAGTGTCATGGTTCGTTAAAAGAGGGTAATATGGCCATAATAAGGACTGTGTTTTGAGAGTCATAAATCAGTGGGGAGCACTCCAGCTCCCCAAACACTCAACACAAACAGGCTCAGGACACTAATTAAAAGCCAACAAGTCTTTTATTGTGGGAAACACTTCTTTTTAAGCATTTCTCACCACCTCGGCCACAAGTGCAACAAACACTGTATAGCACTCAGTAACTCTGTCTTCCGCTGCCTCCTCCACACAAGCTTCATCCCTCTTTCTCTCAATTGTGGCACAATGATGTGAGGAAGGCCATTCCTTTTATGTTAGCTGCCCCAGTAGTGCTCCCGATCTTCTGCACATGTGGAATATAAGCACTTCCAGGTGAAGCAGAAACCCCATGACGTAGGGACTCCCCAATTCTACAGCTCCCCCAGGTAGCTTCCAGGGATCCCACAGTGCTGTCACCTGGGACTACAATACCCAGCATGCCCTGCAGGCACCCATGTGGGGAACTGAATCTGGGCTCGCTGCAATCTAGTGTTCTGGTGGAGACAAAGCCCTGTATAAGCTATCGTCCCCTTCCATCCTAAGGGTGTCCGTCACGCTGTGTACAGTCAATTTATTTTCTACACCAAAATTTTGTATATACATTAATGTTTATTTGATTTTGACAAAGTGTTTGCTTTTATTTAAAATTGGTGTAAACACTGCCATTTTGTTTCTTGATGAAAACATGGATTCCTTGCTAGACATCCAGCTCATAGTGAATATAATGGAGTAGCCACTGTACTGTCATGTGAAAAAGAAAGCACAAACCCTTACAGTTCTATGATTTTATGTATCAAGACATAATAAGTCTCTCTATTATTAAAAAAAAAAAAAAATCTTGGAAGGAGACGAGACGTGATTTTCTCGGAGAGACACTTACTCGTCCAGCGAGACAAGACTTTGTGCCAAGAGATTAAACCACGCCCGGGGCCGGAAATAAAATACAAAGAGTAGTTGACAGAGTAGAACATCGTAAAGAATTCAAAAATGTTGGCGCAGTACACTTGCACAGCAGATTAGAGATAATGAAAGTACTAAAGCTCGAAAGTCTCAAAAAAATGATAGTAAAGACCGCATTAGTGCAAACAAACGGAAATTATTACTTGGTGTAATAACGGAACAGCAAAATGAGATCGAATATATTGTTTGGATTTAAACTTTAAGTTGGAGACTTGTAGATCGTCTAATTCATGTTGCCAGCGAGAATTAAGACTCCAAAAATGTTGACACGGTATGAAGTCCCATGAGACGGAGACTTTCAACATGAGATTCTTTCAAGTCAACCCCTACTTACAACTATTTTCAAACAAGACCACCGTTATCTAACCTCAGTTGTGTGACTGCTTTTGTCAGACACAGTTCTTGCGTTCTCAGCTCTTATAAATTACAATAATTTTATACGTTCTAGATGACACGTCAGTGGCTAAGCCAAGAAGACAAACATTCAAAAAAGTCATTTTACTTATTGGAGAAAAAGAAACGATATTCACTTACAGGCAGTTATACGTTGCGTTGTCTCGATGTAAGTCCAAACACAGAATCAAAATTCAATGTGATCTTGAAGAAAAGTTAATTCCAAATATTGTTTTTACTAAAGGTTTAAAAGTAAAAGTGAAAATAATGCATACGTAACAATTCCCATGAAAATAACAATCTCTTTAAATTGTATACAGGTATCCCTTGTTTAGTGAGGTTTTATTAAGTGTGGGTTTTAAATAATGCTCTTATTTTGAATGGGAAAACCCCTTGAAAACCATGGCTATAAATTTAATTAGCGCCTTTGTTTTTTTAATTGCGCGAAAGTAGAAACGAGAAGTTGCGACTGAACATGCTGAACACGCCCAGCTCAGCAGCCATAATAGGCATTCAAACTCTCACGGAGTCATGAGTCACCAGTTCAGTTGCCAACAGTCACCATAGAGAGTGGACGTTTTCGTTACATATTTTCATTAGTTGTTCACTTTTTTAACCTTTTTTTTTTTTTTTTTTAAGTGCTTGCCCTTTCCAAACATGAACAAGCAAAAGCGTGAGTCCTCATAGGGAAATGAAAAGAGGAGAAGAAAGCTTATTGCTTTAGATGTGAAGCTTGAGATAATTAAAAGATACGATCGTGGCGAAACAAAAGCAAACATTGGCAGGGAATGAATGTTCAATGAATCGACGATCAGGACAATGTTAGCAAATTTTAGAAAATTGACATCAAAGACTGCAAGCATGCAATCATTGCGTAATAGAACTTCGATTATGATTGAAATGGAAAATCTCTTAACATTGAAACAATTTAATGCAAAGCTCTCTATGTTTGAAACCCTTAATACTAGAATTACCAGAGCCTACGAAAAAACTCGTAATTCCGTCCCACCTTAAATCGCTTCTTAAATCCTTTCACACCTCTCCGCCAGCGCCCTTTGTCTTCTAAATGTGCTGATAAAGAGAAGCTAGGAGCAGCCGGCTATTCCATCCCCCCACCAATTTAGAACGTGTACGAACTTCTCTCAGCTCATGCCTTGATTGAGTATCTGGGAGTGAAGTGAAGTTTTAGAGTGGAAATAATAGATTGTTGTTTGGAACACACGCATGTCATGTCTGTTCCGTTTCTACAGTAATCTGTGTCAACACATTGTTAAAACAGAAACGTTTTTTATATTCTAGTAGTAGATGACAAAATGTAGGCATAAACTATATAATGTATGAAGCCTGAAGTCCAAATAGCAAAGAAACATTTTCACAAGAATAACACAATTGCGCTTTTATTCAAAAATATAACTGCAGAAACAAAAAGCCGCCTTAACATGCAACATTGACAGCAGTAGAACTGCAGCTGCCTCCGTGGTTCAATAGAATCAGCCCCCGCTTGGGAATCAAGAGGTCACGAGTTCGATCCTGCGCCCCTCCATTTTGAGAAGTAAACTGCTCTTAGTCTTACTATTTTAGAATAAAAGCATACATTTGATTTCAGTCTGTAACAGCCGGTGCAATTTATGATCCTTGTAAAGGTTAGCTTTTTTTTATTCACTTTTCATTCTCTCAGTCGCGTTCAGAATCAATCCATACAACCCCATCTGACACGGCTGTTTTCACATAAAGACGCGCTATAGCTCTGCGTTGTACCACGATGCATACTAACGCACCAAAAAAGGGTTCTGACACACAGACGCTGGCGAAGCTGCCTTCTTCGTATCTCACCGTCACTTGATTTTCTTTTTATTCAGTTTTATTGAGTGTTCCTGCCAGTCCCCGCATGTTGCTGTATGCTGGATATTTTCACATATATTGTCTCTTTCTTTCAGGTGTGTAATAGAAACCATAGCATAGAGAGAAGTGTGTACATTGCTTCTTACAGGAAAAGGCGATGGAAAAAGTGCACTTGAATAAAAGTGCACTTTTGTTATACTTTTACACCAACATATGTTTGAACAACACGGGCAGATGGGGAGTGTCTGATGATTGCATATAGCGCCGAAGTTACTGGTCTTTACCATTCTTTCCTCTGCATGTCCTGGAGTACAAAAGAAACAGCATACAGCAACATGCGGGGACTGGCAGGAACACTCAATAAAACTGAAAAAAAAGAAAAGCAAGTGACGGTGAGATACAAAGAAGGCAGCTTCACCAGCGTCTGTGTGTCAGAACCCTTGTCGTTAGTATGCATCGTGGTACACTGCAGAGCTATAGCGCGTCTTTAGTGAAAACAGCCGTGTCAGATGGGGTTGTATGGCTTGATTCTGAACGCGACTGAGAGAATGAAAAGTGAATAAAAACAAAAAAAAGCTAACCTTTACAAGGATCATAAATTGCACCGGCTGTTACAGACTGAAATCAAATGTATGCTTTTATTCTAAAACAGTAAGATTAAGAACAGTTTACTTCTCAAAACGGAGGGGCGCAGGACCGAACTCGTGACCTCTTGATTCCCAAGCAGGAAGTGATTCTATTGAACCACGAAGGCAGTTACAATAAACTGCTGTCAATGTCGCATGTTAAGGCGGCTTTTTGTTTCTGCAGTTATATTTTTGAATAAAAGCGCAATTGTGTTATTCTTGTGAAAATGTTTCTTTGCTATTTGGACTTCAGGCTTCATACACTATATAGTTTATGCCTACATTTTGTCATCTACTACTAGAATATAAAAAAGTTTCTGTTTTAACAATGTGTTGACACAGATTACTGTAGAAACAGAACAGACATGAAATGCGTGTGTTCCAAACAACGATCTATTATTTCCACTCTAAAACTCCACTTCAGTCCCAGATACTCAATCAAGGCATGAGCTGGGAGACGTTCGTGCACGTTCTAAATTGGTGGGGGGATGGAATAGCCGGCTGCTTCTACCTTCTCTTTATCAGCACATTTAGAAGACAAAGGGCGCTGGCGGAGAGGTGTGAAGGGATTTAAGAAGCGATTTAAGGTGGGACGGAGTTACAAGTTTTTTCATAGGCTCTGGTAATTCTAGTGTTAAACATCAAATTACTGAAATGGATCCTGATGTTGGCAGAAGTTCGCTCGTCTGCCACAACTGACAAAGTCGAATTGCTTGTTACAGACGGATCTACAAGAGCCAGAAAAAAGAACGAACAGTCCAAACGACCCTCCATAAATTCTTTTCTAAAACATGATGTTAGTTTTAATTAATAAAGATTTTGTTTGCATTTTGACTTTTATTTTATACACACAAATAAGAGTACTTTTTCCATGTAGATTTTCCACATTGTAAATGATGGATCAATTATATTTTTTCCCATTAGTTTTTATATTTCACTAGCGCAGTTTTGCATAATGCGGCAATATCAATGGATTAATTAATCGTGTTAATCAAGGGGTACCTGTATCTGGTTAACCAAAGCCGGGGGTGGGCGAGCAAAGCAAGCAGGGGGCAGAGCCCCCTAGTAAATAAATTAAAAAAAAAAAAAATCTGGTCCTTACAAGGGTCTATAATAATTTAAATCTAACCGCAGGTGTAACACAAAACACAACAGATTCCACCGTGTTTTTATTTATTTATTTAACAAAAATGAAGCCAAAATGGAGAAGCCATGTGTGAAGAAGTCATTGCTTTCTCTCTGACTCTATCAGTCTCTCACATCATTGTGGAGGAATTTGGGCTCCCTCTTCTTTACAATGCTGCTGTAGTTCATTTGTTTCTGCACAGCTCTGTTAAGGTTCCGCCAGAGCATTTCAGTCGGGTGGAGGTCTGGACTGTGACTGGGCCATTGTAACATCTTGATTCTTTTTCAGCCATTCTGTTGTAGGTGTGTTTGGGATCATTGTCCTGTTTCATGGCCCTGTTTTGACCAAGCTTTAGCTATTGGACAGATGGCCTCACATGTGACTCCAGAATACTTTGGCATACAGAGGAGTTCATGGTCGACTCAGTGACTGTAAGGTGTCCAGGTATAGTGGCTGCAAACCAAGCCCAAACCATCAGCCCTCCACCACTGTGCTTGACAGTTGGTGTGAGGTGTTTGTGCTGATATGTTGTGTTTGATTTTCGCCAAACATGTTGATGTGCATTATGGCCAAACATCTCCACTTTGGTCTTATTTGTCCAAAGGACATTATTCCACAAGTCTTGTGGTTTGTTCAAATGCAACTTTGCAAACCTAAGCCGGTGCTGCCATGTTTTTTGGGTTTTTTTTTCCCCCGAGGGAAGAGGTTTTCTCCTGGCAACCCTTCCTCACAAGCACTACTTGTTCACTTTTTGTCTAATTGTACTGTCATGAACTTTAACATTTAACACACTAACTGAGGCCTGTAGAGTCTGAGATGGAGCTCTTGGGTTTTGTGCAGTTTCTCTGAGCATTTGCACGGTCTGACCTTGGGCTGAATTTGTCCACTCCTGGGAAGACTGGCAACTGTCTTGAATGTTTTCCACTCATGAATAATCTTTTACACTGTAGAACGATGAACTTCAAATTGTTTGGAAATTCTTATAGCCCTTCTCAGATTGATGGGCAGCAACAATTGCTTCTCTGAGGTCATTGCTGATGTCTTTGCTCCTTGGCTTTGTGTTAACACACACCTGAATGCTCCAGAGCAGCAAACTGCCAAAACTTCTGCTTTTATTGAGGTGCTCGCACACATCGAGGGCATTTGATTAGCAGCACCAGGCTGCTCCTTATCCTCTTAATTCCTATGGAAGCAGTAACGGTGGACTTAATTTTTCGCACACTGCTTCTGCATTTTGGCTTAGTTTTTGTTAAGTAAAAAAATGACACAGTGTAATATGTCAGGTGGTGTTGTTCGTCTGAGGTTGTATTTACCTCATTTTAAGACCTACTAAAGACCAGGTGATATTTTATTATGTCCTGATAATGTAGAACCTTAGAATTGAAAGAGGGTGTACCTTTTTTTCACATGATTGTACTTAAGCAAAGATGTTGTGCCTGTCACAAAAATATGAATGTTGAAGTAAAGTGCTATAGATAACACATGAAAAACCGATCATAAAATTATTGCAAATACAGTGCAACAAAATATTAGTGCATTACAAGTATGGTAAACTACTTGCATGGGGCTTGGATTTTACTGTGTGATTGTGGGAATAGTGTATTTTATTTAAATTCACAATTTAATGTAAAAATAAAAAGCTAAACTGTTTCCAAGGCAGTAGACAATGAGGAAAGGCTGAAGAAGCTGATTCTGGCGTGTTTGGTGTTAATCAGTGCAGTTCTGAATGTACCCTACTCTGTTTTGTCTGCAGATAAGAAGCAAATCCACCATTTCCAGTAACTTGTAACAAACTGAGGTGTCCAGGTGGAATATAAACCTGAAACTGACCTACTGTATTTTGCATGTGTGTGGTCGTAAAGATTTTTACCTTTAAGTTATGGAAAGAACCACAAAAGACCAGCAGCACCCAAAGGCTGTACCACTGAGCACCTCAAGAAACGGCGAGTAATTGGGCATATTAGCCAATCAGAGGGAAGAAAATAACGTTATGTCAAAGTGTGATTGGCTTGTGTATTTGGAATTAAACAGACTACCAGCCTTCTAACAAGCTCAAGCCCACCCATGGATGACCTGAGACTGTTGTGCCTGGTAGAAGACCCTCCATTTATCTGATTGGTCAAGCGCAGCAACTGCAAAAGCCAAAGGGGAAGCCCACCATTGCTTGCCACTATCATCTTTCTCTAGCTGATAATTGGATGTGTTCTCAGTAAAGACCTTCTTACACAGTATCCTCTTCCTTTTTGTCATACTCTTTCCCATTCTGGGAGATGGTGCTGTGGGACGGCCATTTGTCAAGTAGAATTTAATTATAAGGTGCCAGCATCCCCCGGTACATTAAAGAGAGGAAGGAGAGAATCTTCATGCCACAGGAGTCTCCTTTCCATGTACGCCATGGAGAACAAAACAAGCTCTGTGGATGTTAAGGAAGAAGACGGTGAATGGGGGTCTGTGCAACATCAGATGAAGGTGTATAATGACGAAGATGAGGAGGATAGTAAATGGGCTCCGGTACTTATTAAAGAAGAGTCTGAGCCAGCATCTGTTATCGTAGACTTGCAAAAAGATGAAATTATAAATGGTATCAAGGCAGAAGACATTAAACAAGAGTCTGTCACTCAGCGTGTCTCTTCAGGTGAAGTGTTAACTGGAACAGGCTTCACGAAAAGTAGACCTCACTTCCTCCAGCATCCGGTGAAGAGAGAATATTGTGATTATAATGGGAAGAGAACTGACAAAGCATCCTGTTCAACGCATCATGGAAAAGGTAAGAGCTGAAAGTTGAATTAATGTCACGTTTGACATGATTTAACTAAGGTCTTCACCTTTCTTTCACTAACCATAGAAATGCTGGTTTGTTTTGATTTATGACTTCTGAACTGAAAAGGCAAAAGATTCAATAAAGGCTTACTAACTCAGTTAGAGATTTTAAAATGAAAAAGTCCAATCTGACTATACAGTGATGAGTAATATCAAATGAAACCATGTCATAGTAGTGTAGTGGTCTCTTCTGATGAATCCTGGTTCTAGGTGTTATTGTCTGAATTCTGGACCAGTCTTCTCGTGTCTGGCATCTGCTCCTTCCTCCTGTGGCTGCTTTGGAATTCCTCTGTTCGGTCATGTATCAAACTCTGACACATCACAACAATGATCAGCCCATTTCAGGCTACAACAGCAACCATTTATTATTTGTAAAGCCCTGTTTTGATTTGGGAAAATGGTTCAAGGGATTAGAACATAAGAAGGCAAAGAATCAGAGAGAAGAGGTCCAATACTTCTATTTTATTTACTTAATCAACTATAATAATCAAACACATATAATGCAGACATACAAAACAATACTTACAGACATATAAAAAGACCCAGAGCCATCATCCTAGACCAGTAGACTGAGGGGGCCCGCTTGTCAGAGGACCAACTCATTTTGCCTTTCAAATACCGGGCGGTGTGCGCTGTCCCCACGGTTGAGCCTCCTAAGAAACTGAGGGCGAAACCTTCCCTTATATACTAATTGAGCGTCCTTGCCCAAAGTGGCTTACGTGCAAGCAGTGTATACAGAAGTGATTAGTTTCAGTACACACCCTTCCACGGGACGCAGTGTTGTTTTGCACTTGGTCCTGATGGAGACGGCACCTGGTACCAGGAGGCACACAAAAATAAGGGCTGTATACAGTAAAAGCCCCTCAAAGTGAAAAACAAGTCAGCATAACCCTTTGGCCATATTCCCAGTACTTTTCCTTCTTGTACCCCTCAAAGTGAAAAACAAGTCAGCATAACCTTGGCTGTATCTTTCCAAAACATTAGTAATGCAGCTGGGTTTTGCGCTGAGCGACCAACGCCCATCTGCTCTCTTGATCCCCCCCCTTTAGAAAAATCCTTCCATTACAAGCCCAAAATCACACAAGGAATGCCTCAATGGGCTTTAATAGGCCCTGTTTTTTGAAAGGTTCCCCTACCCCAACCAGGCTAAACTCCATAAGAAAAAAACAAAATTGCCAAAATAGAGTAAGCGCAAGCACTATATATAGGTCCAGATCTAATTATGCAGATCCAGATCGTCTGGATGACTTTGATTTATGCGGGGACAATTCCTGTTCGGCGAAAAGACAATTCTTCATGTCGTCAGTTTGCACACTTCTCGATGGTCCGGGATTTTTCGGGTGATTTTCTATGTAATGAACTTAATAAGTTGTAGCGTAATGAAAATTGCATAATTAGATCTGGACCACCATATATATATATATATAGCAAAATACCCGCGCTTCGCAGCGGAGAAGTAGTGTGTTAAAGAAGCAATGAAAAAGAAAAGGAAACATTTTGAAAATAACGTAACATGATTGTCAATGTAATTGTTTTGTCACTGTTGTGAGTGAAGAGTGTTGCTGTCATATATATATATATATATTTACACACACATACATAAACATATATATATATACATATCTATACATATACACATATATATACATATATATATATATCTACATATATACACATACATATACACACACACATAAATACATACACACATACATACATACACACACAAATACATATATATATACATACATACACACACACATATATAAACATATATATACATATACATACATATCTACATATATACACACACAGCTATTTCAGATCAGTGCAATACGCTGCTTGTTAAACGGATGACACCGCTCTTACGCAAGTCTCGTGGATATTATGAACTATCGTATTTGTTCAAGTTCTATTTAAATTTTAAATAGAAGGAATTTTTATTTAGTCGACAGAAATATCTTTGGTAGGAATGGTAAAAACAGACAGGAATATTATTCGTGAATAAATCAACTCAAACCTTAAACAACTTATAATATTTTGCTCTACATAAAAATTTATCCTGTCTAAATTATACAAGTTAGAAATAAAGTAAACTTTAAAAGAACAAACATTCACATTTCTTTACTCTTATGTAATTTTATATAAAAAATAAACTTAGATTTTAAATATCCCAAAAGATTTTGCTCTCCATAAAAATATATCCTGTCAAAATGATACAAATTCAAATATGAACATGCTGCATAACAAAACCTAGAAATATAAATGAAATGTGTTCTTTTCAGCAATAACAAATCAAATCATTCATTTTTCTTTGCTCATATGTCATTTTAGAGCTGGACGCCTGGCATCTTTTTTTGGCCACAGGTTCGTTTCTGTTTGGTGTGAAGTTCTGTGTTGTGGAGATTCTCAGGATGGATTGCAGGTGCTCATCAGTGAGGCGACTCCTGTGTGCTGTTTTGTTAGTCTTTGCTTCTCACACAGATATGTGCTACTGAAACATGCACAAGGTTCGAGCGCATGTAGACGGACTTTTTTTGTTCTTCGAAGTCACCAAAGCGCCGTGCAAACTCAGTGCGCAGTGCGCTCAGTTTATCAGCAAAGTGCGTATTTGGGAACACCGTAGTGACGACTTGGTTTAACATTACTTGGCAATAGGGAAGGTGCACTGGTGCATTTGTGTCTCCCATAAAAGCAGCTTCACTTGAAATCACTTTGTGATTGTGCACGGGTTAAAACGTCCGCTGAAGTGTCAGATTCTTATTTAATTATTCTGCTTTCTGTATCTTCTGCATTGCATTCAGGTTACCCTGTATTTTGTCTCATAGTGCCGTCTTAGATTAAATTCTGTAATTACAGCCACATTAGCTCCACAAATGAGACACACGGGTTTAGTAAACATATACTCAGCCTCCCATCGGTTTTTAAAGGCTCTATTTTCAGAATCAACTTTTCTCTTCAGCATCGTGTGAGCTAGCTTCGCAATAACTTGATTAACTCGGTAAGTGTTCGGCAAGGCAGCTGAAGCGCTGCATTATGGGATCTGTAGTTTATTGTGTTACCAGCGCTTCATATACCGGGCTTTAATAACAATAATACAGTATATAAAATGATCTCGCGGGCGGATATAATTACGCGGGCGGATGTGGCCATGCCCTTGAGTTTGACACATATGGACTAAATAGAACTTGAAAAGATATATTTTTTCAAATGTGATCGCAATTCAGATAGAGTTGGCAGCACTACAGCCTGCATGCCTCAATAAGTCATCCTTCCCTCGCTCTTACTTTTTTACCGTTCATCTAATGAATACACTGAGTATGGCTTTACCAAAACAATCATTGATGGCGAATAAAGTATCCATTATTCGAGTATGTAGATCGGGTTATATATATATATATATATATATATATATATATATATATATATATATATATATATATATATATATATATATATATATATATATATATATATATATATATATATATATATATATATATATATATATATATATATATATATATATATATATATATATATGTATATATATATATGTATATATATATATACCGCGTATCATAGGAGAAGTAGTGTGTTAAAAAGCTAGAAAAAGAAAAGGGAACATTTTAAAAATAACGTAACATGACTGTCAATATACAGTATTTGTTTTGTGAGTGTTACTGAGTGTTGCTGTCATCAAGGATTTGATTATCATTATTTCTTTCAATCAGGTTTGTATTTGTAGGATGTGTTGTGTTCAAGTTACATTCCGTGTTTGTCAATCGTTGTAAAGATGACAGGTTTCTTTCATCGATTCGTTTCTTACTGCATCAATAAACAGCTCGTCTTCTTCTTTATCTGAGACCTGACACACTGCATGCACGGTTTTTTTTACACTGTCTTCCTTTAGCGGGACATTAACTTTTTCCAACGTATGCTTTGTTTTGGATTTATGAATATGCTTGTATGTATGAGACGCTTCATATTTTTTGCTGCCTTTTCAACTGTGTAATTCGGTTTTTGTTCAGAGCTCTTTGGAACTGTTGCTTTTTATCTGTGCACTGCGTCCAGTTCACGTGAGCATTTCGGTGTACATGCATCGAAGTTTCCCAGCTGTGCTGGTGCCATCTCGTGCTATGTCCATGGCTGTATTTAATGTTACCTTAGTCCTGGCACTTAAAACTTTCTCTCAAGAGTTTCGCTGAGTTTGTACCAAACACCACCCTGACCATCTCATCTTCCTCTGCATAAGCACAGTCCTTAACCCGTGAATATTTAGTGGGAGTTTGCTATTGGATTGCGCTGACGGACGGCCTTATATGGGCAGGCACTAAATTACAACGCCAGCGCAGCCTGTCTATGAACTTAATTTAAAGTGTAGGTTTACATCGTGCTTTGTTTCCGAAGTAGCAGAAGTCATGAATATGGTTGTATATGTCACTTTCGCCGCTTCTTATTGTTTGCTGCCTTCTCAATTATATAATGCATGTTTTCTTCAGCGCTTTTTAGGTCTTCCTGGTTTTCTATGTACTGCGTGATTACGTGGGAGGCGTGATGATGTCACACGAAACTCCCCACGGCGTTGAAGCTCATCTCCATTACAGTAAATGGAGAAAAACTGCTTCCAGTTATGACCATTACGCGTAGAATTCCGATATAAAACCTGCCCAACTTTTGTAAGGAAGCTGTAAGGAATGAACCTGCCAAATTTCAGCCTTCCACCCACACGGGAAGTTGGAGAATTAGTGAGTGAGTGAGTGAGTGAGTGAGTGAGTGAGGGCTTTGCCTTTTATTAGTATAGATATATATATATATATATATATATATATATATATATATATAACACAACTTCAACTATCCTTTATGCAAAAAGTGTTTCTGTGAGATAACAACTACATTTATTTGTTTAGCACATTTTCATGCAACAATGTAGCTCAAAGTGCTTTACAAGACAACAAAACTAAAGTTATTTGTTTTTTTCGTTTCATATAAGTTTAGGCAATAATATTAATGAATAAGTAACAACAACACAAAGTAAGATCAGATGGCCAGGACGACAGGAAAAAAACCAAAAACCTCCAGTCAGGTTGGAGAAAAAACAAAATCTGCAGGGGTTCCAAGGCCAGAAATGCCACTCGGCCTCCATTGGGCATTCTACCTAACATAAATGTTCTTAAATCAGTCCTCTTAGCTTTCATACTTCACATGATAGGATTTGATTAAGCTGGTCTTGTGGACAGCTGGGACAATCACCTTTCACTCCGTCAATGCAGGGGGCTGCACTGTACCTTGATCAGGTGGTGGTTACACAGATTGCCCCCACAGAAGAACCGGAAAAGACAGTAGATAAAGTAGAGATTACATATGTGGATCCCTGAAGAATATGATCATTCTACAGTATGCCCATACAGTCTATTAGGAATACAACTAAAATGTAGCTACAAAAAGCCACATTAAAATACTGGGTTTTTAGCAGTTTTCTAAAATGTTCCACAGTGCTAGCCTGGCAAATTTCTGCTGGTAAAATATTCCAGATTTTGGGTGCATAACAGCAGAAGGCAGCCTCGCCACTTCTTTAAGTTTAGCTCTTGGAATTATAAGCAGACCTTCTCTTGAAGATCTAAGGTTACAACTTGGAGTGTAGGAGGACAGACGTTCCAAAATATAGTACAGAGCAAGATTTTTTAAGGCTCTGTAAACCATTAGCAGTATTTTAAAGTAATTTTTGAATGATGCTAAAACTGGCGAGATGTATTCAAATTTTCATTTCCTAGTTAAGATTCTGGCAGCCGCATTCTGCACTAATTGTTAACTGATTGATGTCTTTCTTGGGTAGTCCTGTTAGGAGTGCAATACAGTAATGTAGTGGACTAAATACAAAAGCATGAAAACATTTTTCAGCATCTTGTAAAGTTATAAGAGGTCTAACTTTTGCTATATTTCTTAAGTGAAAAAATGCTGTCCTGGTAATCTGCTTAATATGCAATTTTCAAGTTTAGGTCAGAGTCGATGATTACCCCTAAATGCTTTGCCTCTATCCTGATATTTAAACCTAAGGAATTAAGTTTATTTCTAATACACTTGCTATTTCCATAAGATTTATGTTTTTGCTTTTATTTTTTATTTATTTATTTAGTTTGAGAATGTTACTACTCCTCCAATCAGAAATACCGCTAAGACATTGGATCAGAGAGCCAAGAGCATTAGGGTCATCAGGTGCTATCGATAAATACAGCTGTGTCCCCTCTGCATAGCTGTGGTAGCTCACTGTGTGCTTTGAGCTAATCTGACCTAATGGAAGCATGCAGGTTGAAAATAGTAGCAGACCCAGGAAAGAGCCTGGTGGAACACCATACAGAATATCATGGGTCTCCAAAGAGCAACCACCACCACAAACAAAGAATTGTTTACCTGTTAAGTAAGATTGAAACCAATTTAAGATGCGCCCTCAGAGGCCCACCCACTGTCTAAGGCAATTTATTACAATACTGTGGTCAATGGTGTCAAATGCTGCACTCAACTCTAAGAGGACAAGTATAGGTAGACAGCTTCTGTCTGCATTGACCTGCAAGTCATTTACTACTTTAACGAGAGCAGTTTCGGTACAATGATTAGTTCTAAAACCTGACTAAAACTTATCAGGAATAGCAGGTTTATTCAAGCAATGATTGATCTGCTTAAAAACTGCCATTTCTAGAATCTTACTCAAGAAAGGCAGGTTAGAAATAGATCTAACATTGGCGAAAACAGAGGAGTTGAGCAGGGGTTTAACAACTGCACTCTTAAGGCAGTCACGGAAGACCCCCGTATCAAATGATGACTTCACTGTGTCAACTACACTGTCAATTAGCGCAACAGAGACTTCTGTGAAAAGCCTGTTGGTACTGGGTCAAACAGGCAGGTGGAGGGTTTCATTTGGGATATTATTCTGCATAGTTCGGGTTCATCTATTCTGGTGAAATAATTTAACTTGCATAAAAGGTAATGCTGACATTTAATCAGGTTAACTTTGGGGGTGGATGTACTATTTTAAATTGAAAATTGGATTTGTGACCAAAAGATGAGGGGGAGAGGTGGTTCTTCATTTCGAAAAGTGACTCCCATAAGTCTTTGAGTTTCATGTTTATGCACATGCTGATAATTCATGAAGTAACAATATTTTAGCAAAAAAAAAAAATGGGATTCATTTTACATCTTTTGTTCTAGTGACTAGATAAAGAAAATAGATGGATTATGCAACACAATTAATGTGAGATTTTGTTCTTTTTTTTCCATGGACATTTTGCATATCATTTGGTGTTGTACAGACTGATAACCATTAAGATCTGTTATGTCATAAAACTTTCTCGCAATTCTGCTTTAGAACATGAGATTACATTTTTTTTTCTCAGCCACCGTTACAAAGTAATGGGCAAGGAACATACAGAAATATCATTTTTGGGTGGAGTAGTCCTTTAAATAAACCCCTTTTCTGAGTCTGCTACTCCACCTCAGGGTACACTCGTGATCACAGCTATACTGTTTCACACCACATTAGTTTTGAGTTACCAAGGAACCTAAACTTGTATGTGATTTTGATTGAAAAAGAAAACCAAAGAAATATAAGAAAATCAAATGAAGATTTGGGGGGAACATGTGAACACCTAACAGACAGTGGCCCATAGTGAGATCAGAGTAGTATATATTTGTATACTATATATACTACTACAGTATGTGTGTGTGTGTATGTTTAATATTTGTTTATATACTGTGTGTGTGTATATATATATATATATATATATTGTGGTGTTTATTCTTCCCCAAAGAAGACAGCACAAACAAAAACAAAGTTTTGGGGACCGTCCCCATATATTGTCATCCAGACAATAAAGAATGTAAATGATTCAGAGTTTCCAAAAGTAAAACAGTGAACAACTTTCTTTGACAAAATGGCGGCTTTATACAGAACAGGATTATGGTACAGGAAATGGTTGGCAGGAAGTGACGTTGGAAACAGGAACCGGAAACAACGTCATCATGATTGGACGGAAGTGAGGTGGATTGATGGAGCCGGAAGTGACATCATCATGGTTGGCCGGAAGTGACGTCGTCACGGCCATTTTGGAACCTGGAAGTGGAGGAACTATTTTTCTTCAGGTGTTCTGTTGACCAAAAGAGATTTGGGTAAGTACCACGTGATAACCCTCTATCTCGCGATGTTTCACTCACCTTTAGGCTCTTTGACTGCCTCCTAATCGCACATGTGTGACATGACCCCCCCCTCAGCCCAGACCCATCGGGTCGGTGACCTGCACCGAGAGGTCGTGGACACGAGAGAGCATCTGCGTTGGCTTGCAAGGAACCTCTACGATAAATGACACTGAAACGATAAGGTTGAAGATCCAAAAACCACCTAGTGATGCGAGGGTTAGACTCCCGATGAAGGGACATCCACTGTAAAGCAGCATGATCCGTCACCAGAGTAAACTCACGCCCCAATAGGTAGTACCTCAAAGACGTGACAGCCCACTTAATCGCCAAGGCTTCTCGCCCACCGCAGCATACTTGGTCTCCGGTCCAGCAGTTTCCGGCTCAGGTACATAACAGGGTGTTCAGCACCATCAGCGCATTGGCTCAGCACGGCACCCAAACCTGTGGCCGATGCGTCGGTCTGGAGGATGAAAGGAACAGAAAAATCAGGAGAACTTAAAACAGGTGCTGAAGTAAGGGCCAATTTTAAGTCACTGAATGCTTTATCAACGAAATGTCCCATACCACTTTTAAAGGTGCGCGTTTCCTTGTTAAATCAGATAAGGGAGCAGCTATTTCTGAGAAATGCGGTACAAAACGGCGATAGTAACCTGCCAATCCCAAAATGCTTGAACTTGCCTCTTATTCATCGGACGGGCCAATTCAAAATGGCATCAATTTTAGAACATTGTGGTTTAACAACACCCCCTCCTACTAGGTAGCCTAAATATTTGGCTTCTCTTAACCCAAAAACATTTCTTCGGATTAATTCGAAGACCAGCAGACGCTAGCGTGGAGAGTATTGTTTGAACCTGCCATACATGATCCTTCCACGTGCTGGAATAAATGACAACATCATCTAGGTAGGCAGCACTATATGAATTGTGGGGCCGTAGCAGTGTGTCTACCAGGCGTTGGAAGGTAGCTGGTGCCCCGTGCAAGCCAAAAGGAAGGACCCTGTATTGCCAATGTCCACTGGGAGTACTAAAAGCGTTTTTTTCTTTGGCGGAGTCCGTTAAGGAATTTGCCAATACCCTTTGGTCATGTCAAGAGTAGTTAGGAATTGAGCGTTCCCTAACCGATCAAGTAAATCATCTACTCGCGGCATGGGATACGCATCAAATTTAGAGACCTGATTAAGTCGCGAAAGTCATTACAGAACCTCCACGACCCATCAGGTTTAGAAACTAAGACAATTGGACTAGACCAAGGGCTATAGCTCTTCAATAACCCCAATTCCAGCATTCGTCTAATTTCCAACTCTACTTCCGCTTTCTTTGCCTCCGGAGCCTATAAGGTCTCTCTCTGACAATCACTCCAGGGTCAGTAATAATGTCGTGAACAATCAGCAGTACGTCCAGGTAACTCGTCCACAACTTTAGGGACAGACAAGATAGCCGTCTCGAGATCTTGTCGTTGTTTAAATGTCAAATCGGGCCAAAATTAAGGTGGGCACATGACATAAAAAGAGAACGAGGCTGATTGGACGAGGGATCAGGGTCCCTGTCCTTCCATGGTTTCAGCAAATTAATATGATACACTCGTTCAGTCGGTCGCCGATTAGGTTGTTTAACCAAATAATCAACGAGACCTTTTCTTTCTTTAATTTCATAAGGGCCTTGCCAATGTGCTAACAACTTTGAATGAGAAGTTGGGACAAGCACCATTACACGATCACCGGGACAAATTCTCGAATGGTGGTGTTTCGGTTATAATAACGGGACTGCGCTGCTTGTGCCTTTTCCAAATTTTCTTTTAGAATAGGTCTGATTTTCTCTAATCTATCGCGTAATTGCGCGATATATTCAAGAATATTTGAAGTAGGGAGGACCTCCTCTTCCCATCCTTCTTTTAACATATCCAAAAGCCCCTGGGTTGTCTTCCATATAATAATTCAAAGGAGAGAAACCAGTGGAGGTCTGAGGACTTCCGATAAGCAAACAAAGCGAGAGGAAGCAACTGATCCCAGTTTCTTCCATCCTCGTTAACTACCTTGCGTAACATCTGTTTTAAAGTTTGATTAAAGCGCTCCACCAACCCGTCAGTTTGGGGATGATAGACAGACGTTTTCAGATGTTTTATTCGGAGTAATTTGGCTACTTCCCTGAACGTCTCCGAAGTGAAAGGAGTCCCTTGGTCCGTTAAAACCTCTTTGGGGATCCCAACACGGCGAATATCCCTACTAATTCCCGTGCGATGTTTTTCGTATTAGCTGAGCGCAACGGAACAGCTTCGGAAACGAGTGGCATAATCTACCAGCACCAAAATATATTTAAAACCTTTTAACGAGGGTTCCAATGGTCCTACGAGATCGACACCGACTCGTTCAAAAGGGATATCAATAAGGGGAAGGGGAACGAGAGGAGCTCGCGTCCTTCTTGGAATCTGGCGAAGTTGACACTCCGGACATGAAGTGCAAAATCGCGGACCTCCTCGTTAATTCCGGCCAATAGAATCGGAGTTTTATTCTCTCTAATGTTTTTCGAGCCTAAGTGGGCTCCTAGAAGGTGAGCGTGTGCTAATTCACACACCTTTAGCGAAAGTGCGTGGAATCAACAACAACGCTCGCACTTCTCCCTCATGTTCTGCCACTCTATATAATAATTCGTTTTTAAGTACAAAGAACGGCATCGGTGGCATGGGATCCAGGGTTGTATAACCCTCGGTAGATACTATTGCATTCCTAATATTTTTTAAGGAATCATCGTTCCATTGTTCTCTTTTAAAAGATGATGGTGTTAATAGAAATTGGGCAGTTAAGTCTTGTATTGGGTCTTGTGCGACCTCAAGGGGTGTGGTTTCAGTCACCACGTCCTCTACGTTAACTGTACTAGTTCCCGCAGAGGTCGATGGGACATCAATTCCTTCGCATTGGGTACCCGTATGGGTCCGTGCTACTGTGGGACATGGCGTGGAGGCAGTCGGAGCAGTATTCTCCATTACTAAGCCTAAATGTTTTTTAGGTACAGTTACGTTATTACCGCTGGTAATTTTATTCCAGTCTCTACCCAGTATAACTGGAAAAGGGGGATCCGGTAATACAGCCATGGCCATGCTCGTAAGGTGATGATTTACCGATACCACACATCTGGCAGTTTTATAATACCGATATCCCCATGAATACATTTTAGACTAGTTTTTATTCTAGTCCACTGTTGCGGTAAAACGAAACGGGTAGCAACAATGGAAATGTTACTCCCGGAATCAAACATTGCTCTTACCTTCCTGCCATTTATAATAACTGCACCTGTATATGGAAGAGATAAAGGATTAGTCACAGTGGCACAATACCTTCTCCCTTAACTAATGAGCAATCCATGGGCTCAAAGGAACAGTTGGGGGACAGATGTCCAATCTCCCCACACTTGAAACAGCGGGGAAGATTAGCACCTCTGTCCCATTTACGGACGGCAGGCTCGGGAGCTTGTCGGGTGGGCTCAGGAGCTGCCCCACGTGCCTGTTGGGTTCAAAGTGAGAACCGTTCTGATTTCCCTGATTTGCAAGCCGCCCAGTGGCTCTGTGATTTGTATTAAGGTGTCCATGTCCTCAAGTTTTGTTTGCGGACTTGCTGGGCGATATGGTCAGGAGGGCATGCACAAAGGTTTCACACGCTATAAGCTCGGCCATCTTGTGCGAATTATTAATGTCGGGCGTAGCCAGCGACATACTTTCCCCCAGGCTTCAAAGCCCTGGGTTCTTATCGGCCTCTCCGGATCGAACTGCCACTCCCTCCATTCTCTCGCCTGCTGTTCCGCAGATACGCCGTAGTGCTTGAACACCTCCTTCTTTAGAGCGTCATAATCAGCAGCCTGCTCCTCAGTTAGATCATAATAGGCTCTCTGCGCCGGTCCCTTCAGGTAGGGAGCCAGTAGGTACGCCCATTCCGACCTCGGCCATGCGTTCCGCTCGAAGATCAAAAAATATGTTTCTATATCGTCCGACTCCGTGAGTGTAGTTATGGCAATAGGAGGTGGCCGAGCGACCTCCGTCCGTACTCCTGCAGCAGCAGCACGAGCGTTGGCTTCTGCTACTTGGGTCCTTGTTTCGCCCATCTGTAATTTCAGGGTTTGAAGATCGCCCATGATGGTGTTGAGAACGGTATTCAGGTTCTGTTCCTCCGACATCTTGAAGCAGACGAAAAACAATCCTAGCCGACTACGCCAATTGTGGTGTTTATTCTTCCCCAAAGAAGACAGCACAAACAAAAACAAAGTTTTGGGGACCGTCCCCATATATTGTCATCCAGACAATAAAGAATGTAAATGATTCAGAGTTTCCAAAAGTAAAACAGTGAACAACTTTCTTTGACAAAATGGCGGCTTTATACAGAACAGGATTATGGTACAGGAAATGGTTGGCAGGAAGTGGCGTTGGAAACAGGAACCGGAAACAACGTCATCATGATTGGGCGGAAGTGAGGTGGATTGATGGAGCGGAAGTGACATCATCATGGTTGGCGGAAGTGGCGTCGTCACGGCCATTTTGGAACCTGGAAGTGGAGGAACTATTTTTCTTCAGGTGTTCTGTTGACCAAAAGAGATTTGGGTAAGTACCACGTGATAACCCTCTATCTCGCGATGTTTCACTCACCTTTAGGCTCTTTGACTGCCTCCTAATCGCACATGTGTGACAATATATATATATATATATATATTTTTTATTATTATTTATGTATATGTATATATATTTATGTATGTATGTATGTGTATATAATATACACACACACAGGTAGTCCCCAGGTTACGGACATCTGACCTATGACTTACAAACGGGGCTGCAGCTGCGACGCATGCGCCTCAGTAACTGCCGCTCCGTCATCTTCGGCCTGGGGACACTGCAAACGGTGGCTGGACAGAGGCTGGAGGGGTGACGATTTCGCTGCTCGCACAGTGTAGCGTCCCTTGGGAGGCAACCAGTAACCCGTGGTCCATAGTCACCGGGGCCACAGCTATCGCTCATGTGCAGGATGAAGACTTGATGGGGCGGTTTGTTGCCCACCCACTACGCTGCTGCAGCTACTGCTCCTGACTGGACGCAGGCTGGATGGAGCGGAGGTGGGTGTTTGACTGCTCGCCCACCACACACGGCTGCCCCGTTCGTTCTCGGTGGGCGGCTGGTAATGCTGCAAGCGGTGACCCAGTTGTGGCTGAACAGGGCGGCGGGGAGTAGCATTGTAGTGTGCCTCAGGTGGCTGCCTGTTGAATGGGGTCAATGGTGGCCGATTCACTACTCGCTTTTGGCCGCACCGTGTTTGTTCTCGGTGGGCGGACACTGCAGGAAGCATACGGTAGTGACTGCCACTCACCGCCCCATTCATGCTCAATAGTAAGCCTGCTTGTACTGTTACGCACATAGCAGGAAGTTTTCTCTTGTCAGTACTTCAGATGTGTAGACAACAGGTGCCTTCAAGCTGTGATAGCGTGTATAGTGCTGTGCAGAAGAGCTCATCTTAACCTTTTGTCTTCACCCTTCAAGAATGTCTCTGAAACACAAGTGCAATGCAAGTGCTGGTGATACAGTGAAGAAGAGAAAAACCATCACCATTGAAAATAAAGCAGAAATAAAAAGGTCAGGGAGAGGTGAAACTCCATTCATTGGCAGAGCACTTGGTTACAGTCAGTCAACAATAGCATTTATTAAAATAATGGACCTGTTCCGACTTGCATACAAATTCAACTTAAGTACAAACCTACAGTCCCTCTCTTGTACGTAACCCGGGGACTGTCTGTATATGCATGTGTGTGTACACTACTAGACAAAGGTTTTAGAATACCCACATTTTTCTATTATTTCTTGAAATTTAAGCAGTTCAAGCCTAGTGAATAAAATAAACTGCTAAAGGTAAAAAAAAAGCTTAGGTTGCTAAAACAGAAAACAATGTAATTTTCAGAGTTAAGCAAAAAGGCATTTTTTCAGGGAACAACAGGTTGACAATTTAGAGCTTTTCTGCAGCAATGGAAGTTTAATTAAGCTTTTAATATTAAAAAAAATTCTACTGGTATCGTAACTTGCATTGATTACTTTCAATTCCTTTGTCTGTATATAAGCAGGGCTGGAACAAACTGTGTCGCTAAATCATTTGAAGCCTTATTTGGATGACATGGTGGCATATATTCATAATGGCAAGAAAAAGCTATTTAACAAAATAAGCCAGACCGACCATTATGACCCTAAAAAGTGTACAAAGAAAGCCAAATTGTTGGTGAGTACAGTTCTCCACACCATCAAAAGGAACTTGGAAACTGGAGGACACTCTGATAGGAACAGGTCTGGCAAACTCAACACCACAAAAGAATCAAAAGACAAGTTTGTGAGAGTTCAACAGCTTGTGGTGTGTGTGTGTGTTTTATGTGTGTATTTACTGTTATTATGTAAGTGTATATATGTGTGTGTATATTATATGTACAGTTGTGCTTGAAAGTTTGTGAACCCTTTAGCATTTTCTATATTTCTGCATAAATATGACCTAAAATATCATCAGATTTTCACTCAAGTCCTAAAAGTAGATAAAGAGAAACTAGTTAAACAAATAAGACAAAAATATTATACTTGGTCATTTATTTATTGAGGTTAATGGTCAAATATTACATACTTGTGAGTGGCAAAAGTATGTGAACCTCTAGGATTAGCAGTTAGTTTGAAGGTGAAATTCGAGTCAGGTGTTTTCAATCAATGGGATGACAATCAGGTGTGAGTGGGCACCCTGTGTTATTTAAAGATCAGGATCTATCAAAGTCTACTCTTCACAACACATGTCTGTGGAAGTGTATCATGGCACAAACAAAGGAGATTTCGGAGGACCTCAGAAAAAAAGTTGTTGATGCTCATCAGGCTGGAAAAGGTTACAAAACCATCTCTAAAGAGTTTGGACTCCACCAATCCACGGTCAGACAGATTGTGTACAAATGGAGGAAATTCAAGACCATTGTTACCCTCCCCAGGAGTGGTCGACCAACAAAGATCACTCCAAGAGCAAGGCGTGTAATAGTCAGCGAGGTCACAAAGGACTGCAGGGAAACTTCTAAGCAACTGAAGACCTCTCTCACATTGGCTAATGTTCATGTTCATGAGTCCACCATCAGGAGAACACTGAACAACAATGGTGTGCATGGCAGGGTTGCAAGGAGAAAGCCACTGCTCTCCAAAAAAAAACATTGCTGCTCATGTGCAGTTTGCTAAAGATCATGTGGACAAACCAGAAGGCTATTGGAAGAATGTTTTGTGGATGGATGAGACCAAAATAGAACTTTTTGGTTTAAATGAAAAGCGTTATGTTTGAAGAAAGGAAAACACTGCATTCCAGCATAAGAACCTTATCCCATATGTGAAACATGGCGGTGGTAGTATCATGGTTTGGGCCTGTTTTGCTGCATCTGGGCCAGGACGGCTTGCCTTCATTGATGGAACAATGAATTCTGAATTATATCAGAGAATCCAAAAGGAAAAATGTCAGGACATCTGTCCATGAAGTGAATCTCAAGAGAAGGTGGGTCATGCAGCAAGACAACAACTCTAAGCACACAAGTCGTTCTACCAAAGAATGGTTAAAGAAGAATAAAGTTAATGTTTTGGAATGGCCAAGTCAAAGTCCTGACCTTAATCCAATCGAAATGTTGTGGAAGGACCTGAAGTGAGCAGTTAATGTGAGGAAACCCACCAACATCCCAGAGTTGAGGCTCTTCTGTACGGAGGAATGGGCTAAAATTCCTCCAAGCCAGTGTGCAGGAATGATCAAAAGTTACCGGAAATGTTAAGTTGCAGTTATTGCTGCAAAGGGGAGTCACACCAGATACTGAAAGCAAAGGTTCACATACTTTTGCCACTCACAAATATGTAATATTCGATCATTTTCCTTAATTAATAAATGACCAAGTATAATATTTTTGTCTCATTTGTTTAACTGGTTTCTCTTCATCTGCTTTTAGGACTTGAGTGAAAATCTGATGATGTTTTAGGTCAAATTTATGCAGAAATATAGAAAATTCTAAAGGGTTCACAAACTTTCAAGCACAACTGTATATACACACACACATTTATCCACAGGAAAAGTAATCCTTTACCAACAAATTAAAAATGCAGTAATTGGTTTATTTGAATAGGAATAATCTGTTCTATATACTAAACAATATATTATTCTTACATTAACTGGTGAATTTGTGATTTATTGCAGATTTACAAGAGAGTGCCACCTTCTCCACATCCTCATTTCCTCAGCCATCTCTTCACTGCAAACTACAGCAAAATGAAAACTTAACATCAGGCTCGGACATTTTGTTATTGACCTCATTGCCATATAGTTCTTTGCCTGTTGTGAAAATAATAAGTGTAGATGCAATTAACACCCAACAACAGGCTCATGATACAAATTCAGCAGCTTCTAAAACTAACCATA
Source organism: Polypterus senegalus (assembly GCF_016835505.1). Taxonomy (NCBI): domain Eukaryota; kingdom Metazoa; phylum Chordata; class Cladistia; order Polypteriformes; family Polypteridae; genus Polypterus; species Polypterus senegalus. Next base: position 155,113,404 of record NC_053161.1, read on the forward strand.
TGTGGAGTCTTATAAGACAGAAGCAATATGTCTGTTCTGAGTGTGGAAAACAGTTCTCCTGCAATACCACTCTTAAGAGGCACAAAAGAATTCACACCGGAGAGAAGCCATATTGCTGCTCTGAATGTGGAAAACAATTCTTTCAAGTAGGACATCTTCAGGCCCACAGCAGAATTCATACGGGTGAGAAACCATATTGCTGTTCTGAATGTGGCAAAAAGTTCTCTAAGAAGAATGGCCTTCAGATCCACCTAAGAACTCACACTGGAGAGAAGCCATATTCCTGTCCTGAATGTGGCAAGCAATTCATCACCAGTACTAGGCTTCAGATTCACAGAAGAATTCACACTGGAGAGAAGCCATATTGCTGCTCTTATTGTAGGAAACGATTCTCAGACAAGCGTGTACTTCAGTTACACACAAGAACTCACACAGGAGAGAAGCCATATTGCTGTTCTGAATGTGGAAAACAATTCTCACAAATAGTCCATCTTCAGTCTCACACAAGAATTCATACTGGGGAGAAGCCATATTACTGTTCTGAATGTGGCAAACGATTCTCTGACAGACGCGGAATTCGGTTACATACAAAAGTTCACTCAGGAGGAAATTCGTATTGCTATTCTGATTGTGGGAAATAATTCACCACTAGTAGCAGTTTTTAGACTCACACAAGAATCTACATTGGGAATGACACCTCTTAACTAATGATTAAGATTCACTCCTGTCTAGACTGTGCAAAAAATATCTAGAGAAATTCACCCTGATAAAACAATGTGGCTGTTCTGATTGTGGGAAAACATTCTCTAACAAATACTGTCTTCAGGTTCAAGATTACAATGAAGAGAAGAAATAAAACAAGACAAAAGAAAAGTGTGACAGGCTTATCAACTATTTACAACCTGTGAGTGGATCCCAACATCTGGAAATTGCATGGGCCTGATTGCAATAAACAATGTGCACAGATCAACAGGCATCGGACCTCAAACGTATCTGACATTGTCTTCAGATCAACAGAAAGGGTTTAGCCATGAAAGTCAAAAAAGTCTCCATTGTAACACCTTTTTATTTAACGTTGACACCGGTTGCACGGCTAGAGCTAGTACAGTGTATTAGTTTTGAGAAAACAAGCCATGCCAGCCCACCAGCAAGGGCTTGGTGTAAGAATTGATTTGAGTGAAAAACAGACTGGCAACTTCAAGGTCTAAAAAGCAAAAGTTAAGGTCTGATGTTTTGTCAGTTCAAATGGACAGTTTAGAAATAAAAGTGTTTTGCTGAGCTGGGACATTAAGGATTTTTAACAGGGGACCAGGGCACCAGATGCAAAGCCGCAAGGGTTAGGATCCTGGGCTACAGTTTCAGTGCCGCTGTGCCATAAGATGTGTCTTGACCAAGGCTTTCTGCTCTGATATTGTCATGAAGTATCTAATGCAATAATAAGTAAATAATGAAGTAATTAAACAATAAACCTTAACAGTAAAGTAAATTAAGGACCAACAATACACTTATAATAGTAACACCACTAAGAAAATATATGTATTTAACATATGTTATAAATGAAGGATATGTAAAAAGGGTGTTCTAAAGATGGCTACAGAGTTACAGCAAAAATGAATGCCTTTCAAAGGTTATTAAAAAGATAAAAGTTTTCACACACTTGTTCAGGATTTGGTTACAGAAAGGCCGGAGAATAACTGGATGACTGGAAGTCTGGATGATGGAACAGAAGGAAAGAACCTCCGTGATGGGGTTGCTGGACTGTAAGACCTTTCTTTGGTGTTTCTTCATGGCCTGCACTTTTAATTGTGCAACAGAAGCAGCTATCTATATATTAGAGAGAAAAGAGGTTGGGCTATTGCTTGCTATATTTTATTTATATAATCTGCTTTTGATGTGACAGGTTTTATGCTTAAATAAGATAAAACTTTTTTAAACTAGTTTGCTGATCTCAGGTGTGGGTTGGTAAGCCAAAATGTTTTCATTAAAGGATAAAGCAAGAACTGCAAGACAACAGGGGCTTTAGGCCTGCTGCAGGTAGCCCCATCACTAGACGGCCCGGTGGTCCGGGACTGTGTGCTGAACCTTAAGTGCATTGAGGTCTCCTGATGTCTCATTTCAGCGAGAAAGGCATTTCATTTCCTAAGATATTAGTTTGCTAGTGGCACTTTTTGTGATCACTTATTTATTGAATACTTCCAAATAGTGAATTAAACAAAATCATACAGAACATTTATAATATAATCCATACTATCATGGATGAGCAGACATCCAGGAGTTAAAGACCTAAACAGTGGAAGACCAACTCTCAGTGGTTTTCATGGAAATTTTGTTTATATGAGATGCAGATAACTCCATATGTAATAATTTGAAATTTACATTGTAACAGCCAACCCCTTACCCAGACTGGCCACTACACTACCAAGACTATTCCTTGGATAACCGGAGGCTTCTTAAACTAGTAAGCAAGCCATACTCCTTACAAGTTGTACTTTTTCACCCCATGAAGAAATAACCAGTAAACAGTAGACAGGAATGTAAAATCAAACACGAATATATTGTAAATGAAAAAAGACAAATATTCAATATTGCAAATATGTGCACAAAGAAAACACCACTATCCCAATGACACCAGTGAGTAATTATATAAAACACGAATATACATCTATTTACAAAGAACCCTCCCTTGCCCCAAACACTAAATAGGAACACAAACACAGATTAGTTATACACGGCAGTTGAAATGTGGTGATAAATGAGTCCAAAATAAAGTCCGGCGGTATTAATACTGGCTGTGGTGTTATTGGGCTCCTTCCCGAAAACAAAACGACCTCACTGTGAAAGTCCTGACAATGGCTGGTATGAATCCGAACCCTGGGGTTTCTCGGCACTGGCTGTCGTGATCAGTGGAATGATGCAATAAACGGCAGTGATGAGTTGGTAATTGAACTGGTAAATTTATTTATTTATTTATTTATCCATCCTCCCTCTCTCTCTCTCTCTCTCTCTTTAGCCTTTCGCTCCTCTATTGTAAATACAGAATGTCCCGGATGTATCTGGTGAGTTTAACAGGGAATCTCCGTCTCAGGGCTGCGGTCTCTCCCCCATCATCTTTCCCCTTTTCACTTACGGGGACAACATTTACTGATGCACATATAATGGACAGTAAACGGGACGATGAAAACAAAACGCAACTCAACACAAACATAAAACAAATACTTATTATGCAGCCCCGCTACAACATGACCAGTTATCATTGGGAGACTTCAAACGCGAACCAAAAAGACATTTAGCAGCAAGACTGTTTAAACAGATAAAGTTCTGCTGGTAAAGGGGTGAGATGCAGGGAGGACAGATGTAAAAGGATTCGAGTTTCAGATCATTTTGGAATAAGCCTGCCAAATTTCAGCCTTCTACCTACATGGGAAGTTGGAGAATTAGTGATGAGTCAGTGAGTCAGTCAGTCAGTCTGTCAGTGACGGCTTTGCCTTTTATTAGTATAGATTTCTTCAGCTTGTTATGTGTTTCTGTTTCTTTTACCCTTTGGTTATTGTGTGTTTTATATGTTGCCTTTTATTATACAGCACTTTGGTCAGCCTTGATTTTGTTTTTTAAAGTGCTTTATAAATAAATAAATGGTACAATCCGCAAAATAAGTTTTTACAGATAAAACCAAACTAACCAGGGGCCTCATGTATAAACGGTGCGTACGCACAGAAATGTTGCGTAAGAGCTTTTCCACGTTCAAATCGCGATGTATAAAACCTACACTTGGCGTAAAGCCACACACTTTTCCACGGTACCTCATGCCTTGTCGTACGCAAGTTCTCCGCTTCGGTTTTGCAGACTGGCGGCACCCAGCGTCAAAGCAATGGTACTGTTCTTGTGTGATTACTCATTATTTTCATGACGCTGCTTTATAAATACACAGAAACTAACCGCATATTGTTTATTAGTGTAATGCATCTGATTGTAATTAACTCGTAACAATATAATGGTCAGGAACAGCCATAGTATTCCAAATACCATAACTGCTTTAGCGTTGTTACTCTCACTTCTTCTTCTTCTTCTTCTTCCAGCTCCTCCCGTTAGGAGTTGCCACAGCGGATCATCTTTTTCCATATTACTCTCACTGCACGACTCAGAGTATTTATATCACTGTATCTGAGTGTGAATCACAGCAGCAGCTGATCGGAAAGAGAATTATCAGTATACAGCTTCAAGGACACGCTACCTCAGCCACGGCAAAATGTTTTAAAGCCTTTCCTGTACGGACCTCGCGGTTCAGAAACAGTTTCATCCCAAGAACTTTAAATGCAGTCAATCAATTGCTTCTTGTAGAACTGTTTGTACTTATAAGTACAATCACCCCACTGTAAACTTGCACTACAGTTATAATATCTCAAAACCTGGGCCACTTTATAAAGCGCGTATTTACATATGATGACGATATCATTTTTAAGGTGAAATGCAGCAAAATATGTTTGTTAAATTATACACATAAAACTTTAACTTCATTTAAATAATCTATATTCTTCACTGGGAGTGTCGTGAAGGATAGAATAATTAAACATGTACTACGAAGATATTACAATGTTCTTTAAACGTTTTGAAGAATGGCTAAGCTTACAGATGGCTTAACGTCTATTACAGAGCTGATTGTATGGCGATCGGTTACTTGGGGAAAGAAAAGCAAAGACTTCAGGGGTGGCCATGCCCATATATATTGAATATAAAACAGAAAGAGAAAATAATAACACAGCTAAAAATGTTTTATTGCCCGACTAAGGTTGCCAATATGGGTGCTGAGTAACATGACTGGAAAATTAGCAATTATTTTACTTGGAGATCACAAAATAAATTGCAACAGCGCTGTGAATCACCACCAGAATGAGTTGGCATTCAATCATTCAAATGAGCAGCTTCAGTGCCAGCTGTAGTGAAGCCTATTGAAACGACAAGTCTCCCAAAGTCTCCCAATGCGCCAGTGTGGCTAAGCTAGCAGTCCTTCTAAGGACACATAAAACCACATATAGTGCCGGCGACCCTGCAGCTGCCTCTGAAGCTACTTATTTGAAAGACAGGATGTCATTTCTGCTTCTGACTCGCCACTGATGCCATTCCCATGCTTTTGCAACATGTCCGCACCATCCATCATAGTATATTACACGAAGGAACCAATGAAAACAGCTCTGTTTTCTCAAACGTGATAATAATAAATGTTTTTTTAAAAAAGGTTACCTGAATAGCATGAAGTAAAAAGAAAATATAACCAGCCATCCTTTCATCAATCCTTTCCTGTAAGATTTAGAAAAGAAGATAAGGGCGGGCTTTAACTGCAAGGTTCAACAAGTGTCATTAAAAACACTATTTGTAAATAATGTAGATTGTTTCTAAAAGTTGACCAGGTTCTTGTATGATAAATTACACTTTATGCCTAACTACAGCACATTTAAAACAGCGCAACACAGAAGCAGGTGACAGCTCCAACTTTTTTCGCCTCTCTACAGCCAAACCTGGAGACCATAGACATATATAGATAGACGCCACATTCACTGTGTTGCCTAGTCGACACGATACGTCAGCGCATCCGCCATATTGCGAGTGGCAAAAGTGCCATGTAAACTAATAAAGCTAGACGTGGAAACCGGGTTTTCTGATGAAAAAACAATAACGTTTAAAACAGTATCGTTTACATACAACAGATTTTGGTGAATCATTTAAATGCAATTATTTATATCCATTTATACACTAATAATGGCAATTATTAAAAAATAATAATCATTTTTATTATTAAATAATTCCTCCCATATAAGTAACATTTCTCGGACTGCCATCTTCCATCTCCGAAGCATTTCTAGACTTCCTCCTGTTCTTACGCAACACAGTACTAAAGTATTGGTTAATGCTCGAGTCACCTCACGTATACTGTAATGCTATTCTGTCTGGCATCCCACAAAAACGTATCTATCGCTTACAATTTATTCAAAATTCTGGTGCCAGGATAATAACCTGCTGTTCTAAATCCACTGAACATACTACACCTATTCTCTCTCAACTTCACTGGCTCCCTGTTAACTACAGAATACAATACTAAATACCACTCTGAACCTTTAAAGCTCTTCACAACCTCACTGATCTCCTATAGCAGGGGTGTCGAACTCCAGTCCTGGAGGGCCGCAGTGTCTGCAGGTTTTCATTCTAACCCATTTCCTAATCAGTGAACGGTTTTTTACTGCTAATTAACATATTTTCCCTTCATTTTAATAGTACTCTCTTTTAAGGATTCAGTCCTCTAAATTGATTTTTCTACATTAAATGGTAGCCAAACAGAAATGAGATGTGAAACGAGCCAACTAATGACCAGCTAAACTGAGGTGTCAAACTCCAACCAATTTCACTCCAACCAGTTTCTTAATGAGGAGCTGTTAAATAAATTAAATAAATAGCTGTTAATTAAACCCATTATTTAATTCCATAGCCTGTTGTTGCTCTCATTCTGCCGCAGCAGACATTTCCAAAACTGTGGATGGTCTGTTTTTCTAAGAACGCTAAGGTGACCTTAGCAGATTAACCTTACTGAGACCTCCACCTATCTTTATTTTCAGATACTGTGGTTAGCTGGTCACACAGTGACTTGTTTTGTGTCTCATTATCGATAGGCTGCTAATTAAGGGAAAAGAATCAAGTAAGAGGTCCAAGTCAATTTAATTAAAATTAAGGCAGCAAAAACTGGTCACTAATTAAGAAGATGATTAGAATGAAAACCTGCAGCCACTGCGGCTCTCCAGGACTGGAGTTCGACACCCGCGCACTACAGACTTACACTCCCTCAGATCCTGCAATTTGCGAGTATTCAGTCTGGCAATATGGTGCAGCCTTAGTTTGTTGAAGACAGACAGAACTAAAGACATGAGCATAAAATGATGGTTGTCAATTTCAAATTGTGTTTCCTAATTGTGCTCCTTGATAAAAACCACATCATCTGAACCAATCTCAGCCCGAACAAACTGATTGATTAAAGATACACTTACAGCTTGCCCTGAATGTCGACTGTCGAAAAACACGCTAGGCTACTTTGACCACCTTGACTGTGCCCTCAGAAGGAATCATCAAACCTCCTTTGTTTTTCAATGTGAACAAGTGGTAGCTTTGATCATATGATGTCAGTACACCATCTGTTACCAAAATAGCACGGGACACATCACAGGACAGCTTTCTCAAAATCCCATCTAAGGGCTTCCTCCAACTGCTTCCTGAGGTGGATTTCTTTGGGAAACCTTCAAAGTCTGAGAAATGTTAACAGCTAACAACAATCTACATAGTTAGTGACTAAATACGTTTAGCCAAAACGTTGTTTGGAGGCTCACTTGAGCACATAAATGGCATAGCTTTGCTATCTTAGCCTGGCGTAGCTAAAGTTAAGATTATAAAACAGGATTTTCTAATGGCCAAATATAACCAAAACAATTGTTCAGCCTTACCTATGAAATGTAATCCCCCGGGATCTGGTTTGGAGCGTACAGTGGTTTATACAATCTCAAGCAACACATGCGTGAGGCATCTTTATCCATTACTTCACCCCACAGCAGTGCCACTCGCAATATGGCGGCGACATTGACGTACGATGCTGCTGGTCATGCGGCGTCTAGTAATTCTATGTATATGCTGGAGACTACTGAGCGAGGAGGCGCGCGCGCAGAACTTGCAAATAACGCAACATCAGGGACAAAAGTCAATGATGGAAAAGGTCATTTTTAACAAAAATATTTTTACCATAATTTGCCATAAGTGTAAATAACTAAAAGTGAAATTTTTGAATAAAGTTAAATAAAATTCTGTTACAGATTATTAAAGGGACTTTTATTTTGACACGTGTCTCAGTTACTAAGTTTACACTGAAGGCGGTCCCTCTCTCCTCACATATTGAGTGTCTCGCTGTTCAGTTCATGAGGCGATAAGTGACAGGTACATCCTTAAGAGAAAAGGTGTGTATTTCTGAAATATTCGCAGGAGAAAGAATGAGAAAACTGTTTAAAAATGAAAATAACTGCCTTGGAGTTCTCCGTCACCTGAGACGTACGAGATCTGCAGTAATCTCGGAGCTCGTGTGGTGACGGCTTCTCTCTGTTCAGTCCATGGTGTATTGTTCTGTGTTCATATCGGGTAAGGTTCCCCCATGTCAGGCATCCACTTGTTAAAATTGTGATAAATAACGAGGCGAGATATTTCTTGTTTTAGGGAGTCGATTAACGCTAAAGCTGACCAGGACCACGTAAAGGCCGACTGGTTTTCTGTTAGGATGCCTGGCTCGTCCCTTGACCGGTTCACTTCATGTTCAATGATTAGAGAATCGCACGTTTTTGTTTGCTTATGTTGACCAGGCACACCAGTGCCGCCGTTCTTTAATTAATGCAGCGGACGGGTATTTTTATAAAGCAATGCGTTGGTTTCTGTGTTTGCCCTTCTAATACGGAGTTGCCTTGTGTACGACCTTTAGTCTAAAACATGGGTGTCAAACTCTGTTCCTGGAGGGCCGCAGTGGATGCTGGTTTTCATTCTAACCATCTTCTTCATTAGCGACCTGTTTTTGCTGCAAATTAACTTCTTTTGCCTTAATTACAATTAACTTGACACCGACCCCTTAGTTGTCTCTTTTTCCTTAATTAGCAGCCAAACAATAATGAGACACAAAACGAGCCGCCACATGACCAGCTCACCTGTGCCCATCACACAATGTCTGAAAATAAAGAAAGGTGAAGGTCTCAGTAAGGCTGATCTCTCAGGTCAACAAAACATCTTAGAAAAAACATAAAATCCAACAGTTTTGGGAATGTTTGCTGTGGCAGAATGAGAACAGCAACAGGCCATGGAATTAAATAACGAGTTTAATTAACAGCAAGAATCGGGTTCTCATTAATTGATTGGTTGGAGTGAAATTGGTTGGAGTTTGAAATCCCAGTTTTGCTGGTCATCTGTTGGTTTGTTTCACGTCTCATTTCTGTTTGGCTGTCATTTAATGAAGAAAGGAATCAATTCAGAGGACTGCATCCTTAAACACAGGGCTATTAAAATGAAGAGAAAAGGAGTTAATTAGCAGTGAAAACTAGTCAGTGATTAGGAAAAGGGTTAGAATGAAAAGCTGCAGCCACTGTGGCCCACCAGGCCTGGAGTTCGACACCCCTGGTCTAGAATATGCAGGTCACGGTTTCCACTTGGATTTATATCAGAACTCTTATGTTCTCTGATCTAAGTGAATTTGGCAAATATGCCTCGGGTATCAGTTAATTAGGCAGATTAGTTGATATCTGGACAAAAGTCAGATTTGTAATGATATTTGTCAGGTGTATTGAAAGTCAGCTTCACACCATGGAGGCAAAAATGTTAAATTTAATCATACAGTTCAGGGGGACAGAAGCTATAAAGTTCACCTTATGAGAAGGGTTACATGACTCCCGTGCTGTGTGGAGTTATAGAACTTATAACAGCTGTCGCATGTAGTTTATGGCCAGTGTCTCACTATACATTTCTATGTCCTGGTAATAATAAAGAAGAGTCTGTTTAGGTAAGGGAACTCTGGACTGGAGTAAAAGAAACTCCTGTCTCAGAGGACCAGTGTGAACGAAAAGAAAAAGGGGTCTGCACAGGAATAACAAGGGTAGGCAGTGTGGCACAGTAGTTAAGGATTTGGACCTCAAACCCTGAGAGAATCCCACTACTGACCCCATGTGACCGCGAGCAAGTTACTTAACCTGCCTGTGCTCCATTTGGAAATAGAAAAAGTCATGTAACCAGTTGTATCTAAAATGTTGCTGGATGAAGGCATCAGTTAAATAATAAGTAATAATACTAAAGTGCAACAGTGAATACAAAGAAATGGTGAACAGCATCTAAGGCCTGTTCTGGAAAAAATACACCACTTGCAAGACACCAATACGTGAAGCTAGGTTCATTTCTTGCAAAAGAAAATCCCTGAAGAGATGGCAGATTCTCATTTGGTGGTGCATTTTGGAGAGGTGGTCTAGTTGGCCTGAATGAAGAGATGGTGGGCGAACATTTCCTTGAACGGTGGGTTATGACTTGGCAAAACTCTCTGATTAAAGAATATTAAATGTCCATCCAAAGTACATTTTATATGTTAAAAGGATTTTGTACATACTCTAATTTCATTACTGTTAGTACGATTAGTTATTATTTGTTAGTTCTCTTAAATCTTATTTTGTATGGGGCAGGGTTTGCTTCAACGCAGGATTTTGTAAATAATTGAGCTACTGGGAGGGACAGTTGTACGTTACTGGGCTGACTGTACATCTGCTGGTCTAATTCTTCGGTTAGAAAGAACAGCAGCCACACCAGAGAGTAGTTTTTATCCCCTCTTTGCTCGATCAGCTGCTGGTTTGCTGCCGTGCTGCGTGATCTGCATCTCGCACGGTGCTTCGAACATTTAAAAGCCTGTACAGCAGCTGTCCTTTTGTCTCACTGCCTTGTCTCTCTTCTATAACCTCAGGCAATTAGGTTTAGTAAAAGACAAGCAGGAGTTAAGTTACACTTTAAATAATGTATTATTGGTAATATTCATAAATATTAACAATATGCAAAGTACATTTGAATATTGGTAACCATACAACCTGATTATATGGTGATGTGTAGTTTCAGGCGGCACACAGACTTATTTGTTACTTAATGTCTCTAGTTAAGGCATCATTTGTGGTCAGCTTTCTTCAGAACAGGCCGCATTCCTGTTTCAATATGGGTGCCGAGCTATGCTCTCCATTGTGTTGTCCTTCAGTTCATCAGTTTGGTAAGAGAGAGAGATGCTCCTTCATCAGATGTTAGTAAGAGAGAGAGTGTGAGGGGGTGAACAAATTTATAGATGTTCTGTCCAACCCCTACAGCCACTAGGACGTCATCGTACTTAACCTCTCTCTCATTCCTCCTAGGGCACGAAGCAGAAGCAGACAATGGCCGACAGTGGGGTAAATCCCGTTGCAATCGTAGTTGAAGAACTCCAGGCACTCGACGAACAGATTCAGAAACTTCTGTCCCACGGAGATACCTTAGAGATCTGAAGGCCCGGCTGCTGGATAAACCGTCCTCGCCATCTGTAACCGGCGAAACATCAACCCCGCGTTGTGCCGACCTCACCCCCGCGTCTAGTAGGAGCGACGCCGCTGATGACCTCGGTGGATTTCAGCTATGCAGGCGGGGGTTCAAGGCCAGAGCACCTCCATCGGCACAGGCGAGCATCCTATCTCAGAACCGGTTCAACCCTCTCCGCCTCCCCAGTTCGCCTTCAGCCCTGGTGATGTAATAGTGGTAGGTGATTCTATTGTTAGAAACCCTAATGTCGCATGCCCTAATGGAAAATCGTTTGTTTCTTGTTTTCCCAGTGCTCGTGTCCGAGATGTAATGAGAGTGTGCCAGCAGTCTACGAGAAACACAAGGAGAGGGCAGTTGGAGCAATCGTTCTGCATGCCGGCGTAAACGATATAAGGCACCGACAATCAGAAATCCTGAAGGCTGACTTCGCAGCTTTGATTAAAGACACGAAGGAGAGGACCCCATCGGCAAAGATCTTCGTTTCGGGTCCACTACCTCTCGTCAGACGATCCAACGAGTACTACAGTCGTCTGCTAGGGTTGAACAACTGGCTACAGGGTTTCTGCAAGAAGAAGGATGTCGGTTTCATCAACAATTGGAATCTCTTTTGGAAAGGCCGTCTCTTCAAGCGTGATGGCCTGCATCCGAACAGTTTCGCGCCGGGTCCTCTCCGAAAACATATCAAGGTAATTCGTTTTCTTGACTATCTATCTCTGCTCTTAACCCCTTCGAAATAATACTGTTGTGCTAGGACATGATAATGTTTAATAGAGTCTTCCGTTAAAGTGCACACATTAATACTGTAATAAGCAATCTCAATGCACGTAGAAAACCTAGGAAATACGGCATAAACTCCAATAATCTAATTAAAATCACTATTTTAGAGGAACAATGTATTAAAACTATAAAACAGATCACAGATTAAACAAAAATACACACAGAGCGGCTAATAAAATAATTTAGTTCCTATTCCAAATATCAATACGCATATAGTACTCATCTCTGCACCTCCGAAACATTAAATATGGCACTATTAAATGTTAGAGCTTTAACTAACAAAACGTTTTTTATCAACGATCTTATTAGTGATAAAAAATAGATCTTATTGCACTAAATGAAACATGGCTTAATTCAGATGCAGCGTGGCTGTTTTAATCGAATCTGCCTCCGGATTACAGTTTTACTCGTGCAGACCGCCAGGGAAAAGGGGGGATTGGCTAACATTTACTCGAGCGATTAAAATGTAAAGATGTCAGTTTTGGTAAGTTCAAGTCCTTTGAGTATCTCGCCGTTGTTATTCATGGAGATTCTCAAGTTCTAGTACTATCCGTGTATAGACCTCCTAAATATAACGTGTCTTTTTGAGGAATTCTCTGACTTAATGTCAATTTTAATTACTAACTATGACACACTCCTAATAGTTGGCGACTTTAATTTTCATATAGATAATCAGTGTGATCTAAAAGTAAAAGAATTTATGAACCTCCTGGATTCTTTTGATTTGAGACAACTCATAAATCAGCCTACACATAAAGCAGGTCATACATTAGACTTAGTGATTACTAAAGGACTGAAAGTTGATATAAAACAGATCATTGATATTGGTCTATCAGACCATTTTCTTCTACTTTTAATATAGAAATAATGATAAAAACACTCATGAGAAGCATATTGTTAAAAACGCTTCTTTGATTCGCAGCAGCTTTAAAACTTACAAACATTTTAAGCAATCAGTCCGTTTATAGTGCCAGCTATAATAGCGAGGACAATGTAAATAGTAAGGTGGAAAGATTTAATTCTAAAGTGAGAGCTGCTGTTGACATAGTTGCACCTGAAAAGACAGTGAAAAAATCTTCTAGCATTGTTATACCATGGAAGACCCAAAGAGTGTCTGATTTAAAGAGAACATGCCGTAGAGCTGAGCGTCAATGGAGGAAGACTAAACTTACTATCCACCATGAAATATTAAAAGTCAAAATAACAGAATACAATAACACTGTCCGTCTTGAGAGACGCTGCTATTTCTCAAGATTATAAATAACAATGCTAGTAATCCCAGAGTCTTATTTTCTACAATTGATCGCCTACTAAACCCAGGTAGCTCAAAGGAATGCCTCCTAAGTGCTTCCAGTGAAACCTGTGAGGCTATCGCTGTATTTTCAATCAAAAATTAATGATATTAGAAATAACATAGTATATCTCCCCAACACTAAGGATCCTCCTAAACCCCAGCATCCTGTTATAAACAAATTAAACTCTTTCACTAGGATAGATTTACCTGATTTACAAAAATAATATCTCAATTAAAACCCTCCACCTCGTCCTTGAGATACCAACAAGGTTTTTCAAAGAAGTATCAGGCGTGCTAATTGATAATGTTCTTGACATAGTAAATTCGTCACTAGATACTGGGGTCTTCCCAGACTGTCTTAAGACTGCTGTAGTTAAACCCCTACTTAAGAAACATAATCTTGACCCTCGCTCTTGAAAATTTTAGACCCATCTCTAACCTGCCTTCTTAAGTAAAGTTCTGAGAAGGCAGTCATTATGCAGTTAAATGACCACCTAAATAAACATGCTATTCTTGATAAATTTCAGTCAGGTTTTAGAACAAATCACAGCACAGAAACTGCACTCGTTAAAGTAGTAAATGACTTGCGGTAAATGCAGACAGAGGCCATTTATCTGTTCTCATCCTCTTAGATCTGAGTGCTGCATTTGACACCATTGATCACAACATTCTTAGAAATCGCCTTAGTCAATGGGTGGGCCTCTCTGGCAGTGTCTTAAATTGGTTTGAATCCTACCTGACAGGGAGAAAATTTTTGTTAGTTGTGGGAATTACAACTCAAGACACATGATATCCAATATGGTGTTCCACAAGGCTCTATCCTGGGTCCGCTGTATTCTCAATCTACATGCTTCCGTTAGGTCAGATTATCTCAGGGCACAACGTGAGCTACCACAGCTATGCTGATGACACACAGCTGTACTTATCAATAGCACCTGATGACCCGATTCTATTGATTCACTAACACAATGTCTGACTAGTATCTCAGAATGGATGAATAGTAATTTTCTCAAGTTAAATAAAGAGAAAACTGAAATTTTAGTGATCAGCAATAATGGATACAATGAGGCTATTAGAAATAAACTGGATACATTAGGATTAAAAGTCAAGACGGAGGTAAAAAGCTTAGGGGTGATTGTTGACTGTAATCTGAATTTTAAATCACATATTAATCAGATCATTAGGACAGCATTTTTCACTTAAGAAACATAAGTAAAGTTAGACCTCTTATATCACTGAAAGATGCTGAGAAATTAGTTCACGCTTTGTTTTCAGTCGACTAGATTACTGTAACGCACTCCTCTCAGGACTACCCAAAAAAGATATAAATCGTTTGCAACTAGTGCAGAATGCAGCTGCTAGAATCCTAACTAGGAAAAGAAAATCGAACACATTTCTCCAGTTTTGATGTCACTACACTGGTTACCTGTGTCATTCAGGATTGACTTTAAAATTCTGCTTATGGTTTATAAAGCCTTAAATAATCTCGCCCCATCTTATATATCGGAATGTCTGACACCTTATATTCCAAATCGTAACCTCAGATCCTCAAATGAGTGTCTCCTTAGAATTCCAAGAACAAAACTTAAAAGAAGTGGTGAGGCGGCCTTCTGCTGCTATGCACCTAAAATCTGGAATAGCCTGCCAATAGGAATTCGCCAGGCTGATACAGTAGAGCACTTTAAAACACTGCTGAAAACACATTACTTTAACATGGCCTTTTTATAACTTCAATTTAACTTAATCCTGATACTCTGTATGTTCAATTCATCATAATAACTATTCATGGTGGCTCTAAAATCGGTACTGACCCCTACTCTCTTTTCTGTTTCTTTTTCCGGTTTCTTTGTGGTGGTGGCCTGCGCCACCTCCACCTACTCAAAGCTTCATGATGCTCCAACAATGATGGATGGATTAAAAGGCAGAAGTCTACGTGACCATCATCATCAAGTTCCTTCCGTGAGAACCCTAAATCCAAAGAGGACTGTTTCATTTATGTTAGGTAGAATGCCCAGAGGGGACTGGGCAGTCTCATGGTCTGGATTTTATTTTTTCTCCAGCCGTCTGGAGTTTTTTTTGTTTTTTCTGTCCCCCCTGGCCATTGAACCTTACTCTTATTCGATGTTAATTAATGTTGATTTATTTTATTTTCTTATTGTGTCTTTTATTTTTCTATTCTTTATTATGTAAAGCACTTTGAGCTACTGTTTGTATGAAAATGTGCTATATAAATAAATGTTGTTGTTGTTAACACTAGAATTACCAGAGCCTATGAAAAAACTCGTAGATCCGTCCCACCTTAAATTGCTTCGCACCTCTCCATCAGCGTCTTTTGTCCTGTAAATGTGTCGATAAGCAGCAAGCAGGCTGTTATCACATCCCCCACCACCACACAGTTCTCAGCTCAAGTCTGTTTACCTTTGTGTCAGTTGCTTAGAGTTGTATAGAGTGAGAAGTCAAGCAAAATGACACCTTTTATAAATACTATATTGTTATTTGGAACACTTGCATTTCATATGTGTTCCATGTCTACAACGATCTATGTAAATACATCATTAAAACAGAAACGTTTTAGTAATAATTGACAAAATGTAGACATGAAGTGTATATTGTGTGAAGCCTGAAGTACAAACATCAAATAAATACTTTTCACAAAAGGT
Source organism: Polypterus senegalus (assembly GCF_016835505.1). NCBI lineage: Eukaryota > Metazoa > Chordata > Cladistia > Polypteriformes > Polypteridae > Polypterus > Polypterus senegalus. The sequence continues at coordinate 155,129,232 of NC_053161.1, forward strand.
ACAAATATAACACAAGTGCGCTTTTATTCAAAAATATAACTGCAGAAAAAGAACCTGCCTTAGGGTGCGACATTGACACTCATTTCCTACGACGGATTCGGTGGAGCAACAGTATCAACTGTTGCCTGGTAATCAAAACTTCATGGGTTTGATCCTGGACGAGTCCGTTTTGAAAAGTGAGCTGCTCGTTTTCTTACTATTTTAGAATAAAAACATACATTTGATTTCAGTCTGTAACAGCCAGTGTAATTTATGATACTTGTAAAGGTTAGCTTTGTTTTTTTTTTTATTCAGTTTTATTCTCTCAGTTATGTTCACGATCCCAACCAAACCCCCCATATTTGACACTGCTGTTTTCACTTAAAGACACGCTCTAACAGAGGTGACATAAGATCATGACGACTGTTCTACATCTACAATAATTAAAGGTAAAACGGTAAATAACATTCGATCTGGGTCTTACATACAAAGTACAGCGACGGCAGCTTCCACCTGCAGCTATAGACTCTTCAGTACGTGAGCGACTCTACACACTAGTGTTTAGATCTGGACGGTGTATGTGCCCCCCCCCCCAAAAAAAAATCTAACTGCATTCTCGTACCATTGCTTGCATATTAAAGTGTCAGCAGGCACTTTTCGTGGCATTACATGTATTTTTTGAGCATGCCCTCTGCACTCTACTTGTGACTTTACGCTGTAGGAAGTAAGTAAATAACTCAAGGTAAATAACATTCGATCTGTCTGTTACATACAAAGGACGATGTATGTAAGGATGGTGCATATGCCCAAAACATTAACATTTATATGTTACTTACATAACACAACCCAGAAGTACATCCATTGGGCAGTCGTCCTGACACTGGAAGTTTTCCCGGGTTCTTAATAAAAGGGACCGCACTCCCTTATCAACGTGAGTCAGAGACAATATTGAAACTCTCTTCTTGGCTGCCAATCCAGCAAGACTGTACTTCTGTCTTTTTACAGCAGTAGTACAGTAACATTTAACATGCTGAAAGCATGTTGTAGATCTCTTATCTGTAAGTATCAGTTTCTTTGTGCTCTCTCAGCACATCACACACTCTGTTCTTTGGGTACATTTAAAGGCATGCCAGTTTTTGGCATGGCTGACACCTCTCTTGAATGTTTTCCATTTGTAACAAATCCACATCTCTCTAGAATGCTGAAAACACATTGTTAGGAAATGGCCTTATAATCTTTCTCAGACTGATGAGAGCCAACAGTAATTTCCTGCAGATCTTTGCAGGTCTCTTCCGTCTTTGACGTGGTGTGAGCACAAATGGAGACTCAGCCGACAACTGCTCTGTTTTTATATCAAGGTATCTGATCACCTACTCAAACTGGGCGCTGCCCAACCAATTTGGAAGCAGCAAGGATCTACCTAATTTTTCACATATGGCAATCAACATGTTGAATATGAAATTGAAGAAAAAAATTCTGTGTGATTTATCACTTGAAGTTACAGTTGTGCTTGAAAGTTTGTGAACCCTTTAGTAATTTCTATATTTCTGCATAAATATGACCTAAAATATCATCAGATTTTCACTCAAGTCCTAAAAGTAGATAAAGAGAAACCAGTTAAACAAATGAGACAAAAATATTATACTTGGTCATTTATTTATTGAGGTTAATGGTCAAATATTACATATTTGTGAGTGGCAAAAGTATGTGCACCTCTAGGATTAGCAGTTAGTTTGAAGGTGAAATTTGAGTCAGGGGTTTTCAGTCAATGAGATGACAATCAGGTGTGAGTGGGCACCCTGTGTTATTTAAAGAACAGGATCTATCAAAGTCTGCTCTTCACAACACATGTTTGTGGAAGTGTACCATGGCATGAACAAAGGAGATTTCGGAGGACCTCAAAGAGAGTTGTTGATGCTCATCAGGCTGGAAAAGGTTACAAAACCATCTCTAAAGAGTTTGGACTCCACCAATCCACAGTCAGACAGATTGTGTACAAATGGAGGAAACTCAAGACCATTGTTACCCTCCCCAGGAGTGGTCAACCAACAAAGATCACTCCAAGAACAAGGCGCGTAATAGTCGGCGAGGTCACAAAGGACCCCAGGGTAACTTCTAAGCAACTGAAGGCCTATCTCACATTGGCTAATGTTCATGTTCATGTGTCCACCATCAGGAGAACACTGAACAACAATGGTGTGCATGGCAGGGTTGCAAGGAGAAAGCCACTACTCTCCAAAAAAAAAACATTGCTGCTCGTCTGCAGTTTGCTAAAGATCACATGGACAAACCAGAAGACTATTAGAAGAATGTTTTGTGGATGGATGAGACCAAAATAGAACTTTTTGGTTTAAATGAAAAGCGTTATGTTTGGAGAAAGGAAAACACTGCATTCCAGCATAAGAACCTTATCCCATCTGTGAAACATGGTGGTGGTTGTATCATGGTTTGGACCCGTTTTGCTGCATCTGGGCCAGGACGGCTTGCCTTCATTGATGGAACAATGAATTCTGAATTATATCAGAGAAATCTAAAGGAAAATGTCAGGACATCTGTCCATGAACTGAATCTCAAGAGAAGGTGGGTCATGCAGCAAGACAACAACCCTAAGCACACAAGTCGTTCTACCAAAGAATGGTTAAAAAAGAATAAAGTTAATGTTTTGGAATGACCAAGTCAAAGTCCTGACCTTAATTCAATCGAAATGTTGTGGAAGGACCTGAAGTGAGCAGTTAATGTGAGGAAACTCACCAACATCCCAGAGTTGAAGCTGTTCTGTACGGAGGAATGGGCTAAAATTCCTCCAAGCCAGTGTGCAGGAATGATCAAAAGTTACTGGAAATGTTAAGTTGCAGTTATTGCTGCAAAGGGGAGTCACACCAGATACTGAAAGCAAAGGTTCACATACTTTTACCACTCACAAATATGTAATATTCAATCATTTTCCTTAATAAATAATATTTTTGTCTCAGTTGTTTAACTGGTGTCTCTTTATCTGCTTTTAGGACTTGAGTGAAAATCTGATGATGTTTTAGGTCAAATTTATGCAGAAATATAGAAAATAAAGGGTTCACAAACTTTCAAGTACCACTGTATATTTAGTGCTTGGTGTGATCAGGGTGATTGGTATTGAAGTGAAAGGGGGGTACTTACTTTGTCAAATGGTTATCCAGGTAAGCCTCCAGTTGTATCAATTCTGCACATAACAACAAGCACATAAAACACCAAAATGTTTCCTTTCAGCTAAATATCAATTAATTTTCATCTAGCGACTTCCATTTTTTTATTTATGAACAAAACAAACTGTATTGACTCCACTGGGCACCATCATAATTTAGGTTAAAATGGAACCAGGAGACAGATTGTGGTTTTATTAACAGGCAAAGAGACAATGTTCTAATAAACAAGCCCAGGACATGCCACCAAAATGGTAAATCAAAGAATGTAGGTGTGAATTTGATAACTAAAATAGCTTCTCATAACCAGAGCCCAAAGAGAAAATGAAAGCTGTAGTCAGTTTACAAAAGAATTTCAGATCCACAAACTTGAACAAACCAACAAGTGCATGAGTTTGATCTTTATACCCTTGGCACAGTTTTAGTGCATCTGGCTTAGCAAATGCTTGGCAACCGGACCAAACAAAATACACAAAATATAGACATCTTTATCACAATCGAAATGATGTCGCTGTGAAACTTATTCACTTATAAATCTGTTCTTTAAAAAAAATCTTGGGATGAGACTTTTTCAGAGAGACACTTTCACGTCCCGCAAGACAAAGAGTAGATGACAAAGTAGAACAATGTAAAGAATTCAAAAACGTTGGTGCGATACACATGCAGAGCAGGTTAGAGATAATAAACGTACAACAATTCAAAAGTCTCAAAAAAATGAAAGTAAAGATCGCATTAGTGCAAACAAATGGAAATTACTACTCGGTGAAATAACGGAACAATGGAAAGAGATTGAATGTATTGTCCAGATTTAAACTTTAAGTCGGAGACTTGCAGATCATCTAATTCGTGTTGCCATCAGGGAGAAGTAGTGTTCCTCCCCAATGAAGAGGCGTATCTGTGAGAATTAAAAGATTTGTTATTTGGTGAAAGTAAAATCCACATACGCTGTCATGCTTGGGTCACAGAGTTGTACAGATACACAGAAGATTTTAGAGACAGAAACATTCAAACACTTCAAACGAGCAAAGCAAGCAGGGGGCAAAGCCCCCTAGTGTTATTAAAAATATATCTTACTTTGGTTATTTTTAAAGAAAGTCACAAGCATACGCATAGGGGACAGCTTAAGGGCTCTACTGACTGTAACTCCCCGCCGCTCCAGGGGTTGCCGCTCAGTTCTAACGCCTGTTCTCTTCCTCGCTCTGCAGAGCAGATGATTGTCAGCTCTAAAGCCTCTGATGTCACTTCCTATGTCTGTCTACCTGGACCTGCCTCATCCTGCCAGAAATTAGGGTTAGGGCTAAGGACCAATAACCACAAGTTCAGCCATTTTGTGGTTAGTTTGAAATGACGCTCTTTTGCTATTGCTATTTGTTTTCTTGCTCTTCTATTATATGGGGTCACTGTGTTTTGCCCCAACTCTTTAAAGTGGTCTGTCTACTCTCTGACAAGTGCAAGGAACAACTCAAATTCGACTCAGATCACGATACAAACTGGTTTTGATATGACTGGTTTGGATGACTAGCACAGCATACTGTACATACCCATGGTTCAAAGTCGACTTTAAAATTATTTGAAATTTAAAGTATGGTAGGTGCTCTGATATTGTATTAATACATTAGGGTTAGGGTTAGGGTTAGGGTTAGGGGTTACAAGTGCAAGGAACAACTCAAATTCAACTCAGATCACGATACAAACTGGTTTTGATATGACTGGTTTGGATGACTAGCACAGCATACTGTACATACCCATGGTTCAAAGTCGACTTTAAAATTATTTGAAATTTAAAGTATGGTAGGTGCTCTGATATTGTATTAATACATTAGGGTTAGGGTTAGGGTTAGGGTTAGGGGTTACAAGTGCAAGGAACAACTCAAATTCAACTCAGATCACGATACAAACTGGTTTTGATATGACTGGTTTGGATGACTAGCACAGCATACTGTACATACCCATGGTTCAAAGTCGACTTTAAAATTATTTGAAATTTAAAGTATGGTAGGTGCGCTGATATTGTATTAATACATTTTAAATGTTTTTTCTGTAAAATAAGTAATGAAGCATTATACATTTGTAGATTTTCCATCCAGTTGCAACCTACTTAAAACAATCTGGTGTTATGCACCTGCGAGTCCCAGCTGTATCCGTACTGCATTGTTTTTTCTGTGCTAAGCATTTTTGCAAATGGACTGCTTACTGCTGTGGTCTTACAGCACCAGGACCCTGGGTTCAAACCCTGAATGGAGGCCAATATCTGTGTAGAGTCTGCACATTCTGCTAGAAGGGGAAACTAAATGTTCTTTTAAACTTGTTTGGAATCATCCTGTTTGTCTGTTAACATGTTCTCTGTGTGACTTTTCCATTAGGCTGCTCTGTTTCTTTAAGTTAACCGAGTGGTTGCCTCATCTGTTGTTAGCTGCGTTACTGAACGTGGATACTATCGTGGTGTCAGCTCTGGTTTTAGGTGCGTTGGCATATAAAGCAAAAAGCATCTACTGTTGTTGTCATGTCTGTCTGTTCGCGTGAAACAACAAAGTTTTTGGCAAGGACATTTGGTGGGATAGGTCAACTTTCATTGAGATATCTTGAACACAGCATGCAGCCCAACGGTTTGAAATTTCAAAATCTTCCACTGAAAAGCAGTGGCAAATTTCCAAACTCATCTTTCTCTGTGTGACTTCAATTAAGAAAGAGTTTATTGTTTCAAAACCCCCCTTGCTTCAAATTGTACATTTTTAATATTTTCGGCTTTTACTTATTCAACAGCCACTCCTGGGGACCCACGATGTTTCTGATGCCTTTGTATATTTATGCTTGATATCAAAACAGGGACCCTACTCTTCCTGGAGGCCTATGATGCTGGTAAGGTGTTCCTGATCATAAATATGTTTATCGTTGGCACAACTTGACATTTGTATCTTTTTTAATTTGGCCTTTTTCTATAAAGTTTGGTCCCTTAATGCAATACAACTTGTTTTTACCAGGAATTATTGGTATCCACGGGAGCAGACAACATCAATTACTGAAGGGGAGCGATGTGTTTACGTCACGTGTCACCTCATTAAGGAATGTACCTTACAAATAACACTCAAGACATTGCTCCCCTTTAGCATTCCATCTTTTCGGTATTTTAATTATAATTAAAGGAGCAAACTCTATTGAAAAGGCTGAATTAAAAAGAAAATGGCAAATGAAATGTAAGCATTCCATGTTTTGGAGAACAATGCAAATATTTTATAATTTCTCAAACTAACCAACCAGCTCACTGAACTTTGAGAATTATTAAAACTAAAAATGATGTACTGATTGTAAAATTGGTTGAAATAAAAATGTTCAACTGTAGGGGTACCCAAGGTCTGGAGGGATTGAACAGCACTTGTCTAGAAGGAAGAACTGAAGTATAATAATAATAATAATAATAATAATAATAATAATAATAATAAAAACAAAAGTGCCAAGACAAGTGAGAGGGGGTTTCTCCTATCATGATGAGGCAAAAATGGAAAAATGAAACTACAAGAAAAGCTCAGTTCTGATTAGTCAGTGGCATGGTTTCCTGACGGAGGGTCTCCTCTTAAAAGAGGTTGCACCAATAAATAAATAATTGTGGCAAAAAATAATTACAGTATTTTACAAAGAAAAAGGAACACATCTATATTTGCATTATAATTAAGCATACCCACAAATATACACAATTTAAACGTAATCACGTTTACAAAAGGCCATCCTACAAAAAAGGCATTTTTACCTGTTATAATAAGTTGGCAGTCAGAACACAATTGTTTGCTTTACATTATAAGTTACATTATTCAAAGGGAATGAGATTGGTGGGACAGCATTTGCTGTCTGTTGGTTCATATTATTGACTAAAGGCAGGGTCAGATTTACATCTCGGGACAAGAAGCCACATAACATTTAAGGACTGCAGTTCCTAAAACCTGACCATTCCTCACTCACTGGAGGTGTCACTGCAGGTGAATCACAGTGCGTGACTCATTTTAAGATTGTTTTAGAGTTTTCACATTGATTCCAAGACTTGCATTGCATTGCATGTGTATGTGTAGGAGAAGGTGGGAATAGATTTGGCAGCCATCCAACATAACATTTACAGTGATTTCGTAAATAAATTCAGTTCTTTAACTACACTTCAGCCTATACCAAGTCAGGGAGGTGAGGGTCCAGTTGGTTACTGGGTGGGTAATCAAGCTTTCTGATTGGCCCACACACTCATATCAATGGTAAAGGAGCTACTGTATTACAGTTGCTGTATAATAACTGTATTGTCCCTAGTAATGTTTCTTTTTGTAGTTTTTGTGGTTAATGGAAGGTGATGGTAATTAGCAGGATTATCAAGTTGTACCTGCTGGTTCTTATGAATTCTGGGAAATCCAAAGATTTGACCCCCTAAAAGAAGTCTATTTTGCATGACTCTTTCCATGCAAAATGGACAGTTTTTTGGTTCCACATCTTGTAGATCTCAGATTGCATATTTTAGTATGCTTCTGAAGATTGCCACTGCAAGAAAATCGTTTGCCACATTCAGAACAGCAATATGGTTTCTCTCCAGTGTGAATCCTTTTGTGGACCTGAAGACTGCTATTGGTGGAGAATTGCTTGCCACAATCAGAACAGCAATACGGCTTCTCTCCTGTATGAGTTCTTGTGTGCGTCTGAAGGTCACCACTGTAAATAAATCGTTTGCCACATTCCCCACAGCAGTATGGCTTCTCTCCTGTGTGAATTCTCCTGTGGGCCTGAAGATGGCCAAACTGTAAGAATCGTTTACCACATTCAGAACAGCAATATGGCTTCTCCCCAGTGTGAATTCTTTTGTGAGTTTGAAGGTAGCTATCATGCAAAAATCGTTTGCCACATTCAGAACAGGAAAACGGCCTCTCTCCTGTGTGAGTTTGTGTGTGTTTCTGAAGATTACTGCTGGTGGAGAACTGTTTGCCACATTCAGGGCAGCAATACGGCTTCTCTCCAGTGTGAATTCTTATGTGTTTCTGCAGACTGCTTCTGTCCAAAAAGCATTTACCACATTCTGTACAACAATATGGCTTGTCTCCAGTATGAATTCTCGTGTGTGTTTGAAGACTGCTAACTTGTGAGAACTGTTTGCCACAATCAGAACAGGAATATGGCTTCTCTCCAGTGTGAATTCTCATATGTTTTTGGAGACTGTTATTGGTGGAGAATTTTTTGCCACATTCAGAACAGCAATATGGCCTCTCTCCAGTGTGAATTCTTGAGTGTTGCTGAAGATGGTTACTTCTTGAGAACTGTTTTCCACACTCAAAACAGCAGTATGGCTTCCTTCTTGTGTTACTCCATTTGTTATCACTGGAGTTAGATTTCCGTTTGAACTTTTTGCTTTTCTCTTGGCAGACCAGTAAAGCAGCTAAATTTGTATCATGCCCCTGTTGTTCAGCGTTCGCTTCCTGCATTCTAATTTGTTTTACAACAGGCAGAGGTAAAGTGGCTGGAGTCAAAATCTCTGATGCCAATTCTAGTTTCTTCATATTTTCTTTCCACTGTGTTTGTTGAGGACTACAGTGTGGAGAGGTCTGACGAAATGAAGATGAGAAGAAGGTGCCACTCTCTTGTAAACCTATAATGAAATATTAAAGTACAATTTATTGCAAAGTTTAGAAGGAAATTTGCCATGAAGCAATGTATAACAGCTTATCCCTTGGAAATAAACCAGGCTAGCAACAATACACAAATACTAGTCTTTCCATCTAATTGGTAAAAGAATAACATTTTCTCTGCTGAACACTTGATTTAGTTTGATTGCCACCGAAAACGCCCACTGAAACAAACTATTGATGTTCAAGTCACTGTGCAGACTGGCATTGCACCTTCAGACTTTTCTGTCCTGTTTGGTGTGCTTTTCAGCATCTGCCATTTTGAATGTGTACTGTGCTCTAATATTCTAACTTAATTTTGCTGCAGCAAATTGATTAGCCAATGACAGTGAAGAAAACAACTTATGCTAATTTGAGCAGAGTGACTGATTGCTGGCAAGTGGAAGTTCACTCATGGATGACCTGACAGCTTGCATGTGCCTGTAATTATCATGACTGGGACAGAACCCTCCACTTCTCCCAATGGGGGTAAAAGCTACAAGAGCAAACCAGAGTGGGCTTTCTTCAGTTGCTGGTAGTTCTAGGGTGTTGTACCGTGTTAGCCATTATGGATGTAGTGAGAAGTGAGGCAAAATGACTCCTATTATGTCTTGCCTGAAGCAGGGGCCCGAGTTGCCTTAAAAACTTGCATATCAAAACTTGGCTAATCTTTTTAGTTAGCCAATAAAAGGGGTCATTTTGCTTGACTTCTCACTTCAGCTGCTGGAAACTGGAAGCACCCACCTACTGAGTATCAATTAGTGTGGTAACCTTTTGTTTAGGGGAGATTAGAGTGAAAGGACCTGGAAAAAGGGCTTTGCCACAGAATTTGCAAGATTAGGATGTGAGCAAACCCATGAGCAAAAGCAGCATTTGGGGGTGGCAAGTGGGACGATTACATCAGGCCCCACGGCTAAGGGGGCCCCGCTTTTGAGGTCTGCATGTCCCGTTCGAGCAAATTTCAAGTTATATTCTCCAGTTATATATATATATATATTTTTTTTTAATTAATTTTATTACAATCCATACAAAGTAATCAAGTTTTTACAAAAAAGAAAAATTGAGTTAAGAACAGATCGATCTCCAGTTATATTTTGATAAAGTCTGTGTGTTATCTTGCAAAAATTTAGCTGAATACTGTAATGAGAAAATCCGGTGTATGTTAACATTATTTTTATTAAATTTGCATGCAAGTTTATACAGTCCACACATACCGGTAACAGCGTTTGACGTAAATGGCCCCACATGGGGATGGTCAGCCCTAGGTCCCGCACACCTCAAAGAATGCCTCTGCCCATGAGCAACATAAAAGAGGGACTAGAAAAAAGTTTTACCTTTCATCCAGGTCCCCATTCCTTTGAGTCATATAAAACGTATACTAAATGATGAAAGACTGCAAAGTGTTCCACACGATTGCCTCACCGCGCCACAATCCTTGGTATGAGTCCTGGCCCTGGCACTGTCTGTGTGAAGTCTGTGCTCAAAGTAAATTTAGTACATGCTGGAGGGAGAGGTCAGTCAAAGGGGATCAATGTCTGTCTCAAATGGTTTGAATCTTTACAAATGTTATCTTTTTCATTTGTTGCATACATGTAATTAAGATGACCTAAATCATCATTTTCAAGCGACACTTTGCTATATTAGGAAATTTGATGTCTGCCAGCCAGGCAGGAAATTAACAAACCAACAGCAAGAAAGCCTCCTTTTATACCGAGAGTTATACCAAGATTACTGTCAAAATCAGTAGGAAAGGGAACTAAAAAAACAACATTGAAAAGGGTCCTAAAAATTGTGACTGTAACAGCCGAAGGAAAATCCGATGCATTAAAAATCATTAAACAAGGAATAAGGTATCACTCATTCAAGTTTCAAATTTTAATTAGCACAATCCCGAATGGTAACTGCCGATTCTGTCCTTTACTCTGTGGTGGCTCTGAGGAGAAGGATCTGCGCTGGTATCCGGAAGGTTGCTGGTTCAAATCTTTATTAATGCCATAAGAGATCCTTCTCCGCGAGGCCCTTAAACTGCAGTTGCTCCAGGGGCGCTGTACAATGGCTAAAAAAAAACTAACAAATTCCTAATGCTAGAAATTGTATAAGGTGAAATAAAAAATAAATATATTATTAAAATGTTTATAACATCCTTAAGCTTTTTTACATTTTATATTTACTGTAATTTCTTATTTAGAAATATAACAGCTTTTTCAAATGTTCTTAGGCCAGATGTTGCAAGTCTGTATCCTGGGCTGGAGGGCTGGGCCAATTGGCCCTGCAGTGTTCCTGGTTTACACTTGGCTCTGTGTGTGTGTGTGTGCTTGTGCATGTGTAAGTGTAAGTTTCTAGCTTAGTGATGGACTTAAAAACTACAGCTACTTCTTCTTGGTATTAAATAAAGGACCATCTTTATTTATTTATTATGTGCCTTTGCACGGGCGGCGCAGTGGTAGCACTGCTGCCTCGCAGTTAGGAGACCCGGGTTCGCCTGCGTGGAGTCTGTATGTTCTCCCTGTGTCTGCATGGGTTTTCTCCCACAGTCCAAAGACATGTAGGGTTAGGTGCATTGACGATCCTAAATTGTGTGTGTGTGTGTGCTTGTCATGTGGGTGTGTGTATGTGTGTGCCCTGCGGTGGGCTGGCACCCTGCCCGGGTGTGTTCCTGCCTTGCGCCCTGTGCTGGCTGGGATTGGATATAGCGGGTTGGAAAATGACTGACTGACTGCCTTTACACTTCTGGTATGAGCTTTTCAGGTTAAGGCTATGCAGCCCAATCCAGTAAAGAGGTTCAAAAAGGCCAGGACCATTTGCTCCTTTAAAAGTAGAGACCGTAATTTCAAAGAAAATCAAGCAGATCCCTATCAGGAATGTGCTGTGCACAAGACGTCACACTAATCTGAATCTGCCTGACAGCACTAAACCTGACCTTTGCAATGCGCAAAAGCAATTGTGACCAACCTGCACAATACACTGCCTAAAGGCCCTGTTTTTCATTGCAGTGCATCCCACCATGTGCATTAAATATACACACACAACAAATATTACGAAACAACCACAAGTTTGACATTGATGTACTATATTCAAAATAAGTTAATCAATTGAAATTGTAAATCCACTGAAAAGATAACTGGTGAGTTAGATGAGGTGTGGATGGTAGAGCTCTCTTATGTAAGAAAAAAATGTTTGTCCGAATGGTAGGTTTTTTCAGGCTCTTTATACACAAAGTCAACATGTTCAAGGAAAAGCAAAGAACGCTCTCTCTGCACCCAAGTACTGAAAAAAAAAAACACTAACCTGCTCCACCACCTGCCCCTTCACTCTCAGGGGTTCAAAAAGAGGGTATGGAAGCTCATGGGGTCTCCCTATTCTATGACATAACACTTTAGTTTTAGAGATGCTGAAGTCCAAGACGCTCTCGTCAGTGAGGGTGATCAGAGTGTCCACAAACTGGTAGCATGAAGTCTAAATGCATTTATTTTCTATATGGGCTATGAGGGTTATCTGTATATTTGAATAAAATTGTTCACCCAGTGTTACAGTTTAATTAGCATACGTGAAAAATAAGAGAGGCCCTACTGTTTACAACCACCACCACCACCACCTGCTGTGGTCTGTCCTGCCGGAAGTTTCTCATCTGTAAAACCACAGTTGATTAACTTGTAAGCCAAGAAGCCGGAATGTGTACGGTCAGGTCCATCAGTATTTGGACAATGACACAATTGTCACAATTTTGGCTCTGTGAGTCAGCACAATGGACTTGAAATGAAGCAATCATTATGTAATGGAAGTGTAGACTTTCAGATTTAATTTAAGGGGTGTAACAAAAATATCATTTGAGCTGTTTAGAAAAGACAGACATTTTTACACATGGTATAAATGCAAAAGTATTTGAACAAACTAATGTAATCATAAATACTGAGCCCCTGGTCTTCACCAAGTGCTGGGTTTCCACCCTCGTGATGCTGTGCCAGGCCTTTACTGCTGTTGTCTTCAGGTGCTGCTTGTTCATTGGACTTTCTGCCTTCAGTTTTGTCTTCAGAAGTGGAATTCATATCCAATTGGGTTGAGATCAGTTGATAGACTTGGCTATTGAAGAATATTCCACTTCTTTGCCTTGAAAAGCACTTGGCTTGCTGTCACGGTATGTTTTGTTTCATTGTCCATCCATACTGTGAAGTGTAGTCCTATCAGTTCTACAGCGTTTGTCTAAATCTGAGCAGACAGTATAGCACCCTGCACACTTCAGAGCTCATCCTGCAACTTCTGTCAACGGTCACATCATCAATAAACACCAGTGAGTGACTTCCACTGGCAGCCATGTACGATCAGACCATAACACTGGCTCCAACATGTTTCACAGATGATATTGTATTCATCAGATCATGCACGGTTTCTTCTCTTTTCTATACTCTTCTCTTTCCAACATTGTGGTACATATTGATCTTAATTTCCTTTCTCCAAAGAAAATTGCCCCAGAACTGCACAGGCTTTTAAAAAAATGTTTTCTATCAAAGTCTAATCTGTCCTTCTTATGGTTTAGGATCACCAGTGGTTTGCACGTTGTGGTAAACCCTCTGCCTTTACTTTCATGAAGTCTTATCTTGATTACAGATTTTGATAGGCCTACCTTCCAGAGAGTGCTCTTGGTTTGGCTAAATGTTGTGAAGGGGTTCTTCTTCACCATGGACAGAATTCTGCAATCATCCAGCACAGTTGTCTTCTGTGGTTGTCCAGACCTGCTGGTGTTGCAGAGCTCACCAGTGAGTTCCTTCTTTTTAAGAACATACCAAACGGTTGATTTGATTACTGCTGGTGTTTCTGCTGTCTCTGTAAAGGGTTTGTTTTGTTTGCTCATCCTAATGCATGGCCAGCTCTTTGGTCCTCATCTTCAGAGTTCACAGTCACAGTTTCCAAATGCAAATTCCACACTTGGAATCAACTCCAGACATTCTACCTGCTTAACAGTTAATGAAATAATGAGGGACCTGCTCACAGCTGGCGATGGAACAGCTTGTCTCTCAAATATCCATATAATTTTGAGCCCCTGGAAAAGTGGGACATGTATAAAAATGTCTGTCATTCCTAAACAGCTCATATGATATTTTTGTTAAACCCCATAAATTAAAGCTGAACATCTACATTTCAATCACATAATGATTGCTTTATTTCACATCCATTGTCGGGGCATACAGAGCTATAATTATGAAAGTTGTGTCACTCTCCAAATACTTACGGACCTAACTTTATATTTAGTGTACAGAGGAACCTCGGGTCACGAATATCTCGGAACACGTAAAAATCGGGTTACGACCAAAAAGTTTGCCAAACTTTTGCATCTGTTCACGACCACACACTCGGGTGACGAACAAGCTAGTTTCCCTTCCGGTTCGTACGCGCCAGTGATTTCCGCACGTGTTCAGTCTCTCCCTGTGCATTCGCTGTGAACTCTTTGCGCTCTATTTCGTTTCCCTTCCGGTTCGTACGCGCCAGTGATTTCCGCACGTGTTCAGTCTCTCCCTGTGCATTCGCTGTGAACTCTTTGCGCTCTATTTCGTTTCCCTTCCGGTTCGTACACGGCAGTGATTTCCGCACGTGTTCAGTCTCTCCCTGTACAGTACATTGTTCTCGGTTGGACGTGCATTGCGCAGAGGGACTCTACCTCAAAACTCAAAACTCCTCTCCACCCAGTTCCTTCTCACTTCCTTCATGCAACATTAGTTTTCTTGGTTGTTTATGGTTAGTTTTTGTATAAATTATGGATTTTTCAAATGTTCATTTTTTCCCTGTGCTTAAAACTCATTAAAAAAAAAGTGTTTACAGGGAGCGGTTCATAAGCCTGTAGTGTGATCTTGCAATGTTAGTTTTCTCTGTTCAAGGTTTTCTCAGTGCTATTCAATGTGTTTACATTTAATTCACTATTACACTGTGTATTCTAAGGTATACAGTAATTAACTACTTTTATGCTTAAAAAGATCTTTAAAAAATACATATTTACATACAGTTCGTACGATCTGGAACAGATTAATTGTATTTACATACAATCCTATGGGGGAAATTAGTTCGGGTCACGACCAAATTGGGTTGCGACCAGAGTTTTGGAATGAATTACAGTCGTGACCCGAGGTTCCACTGTATTCGGAGCAGAAAAAAAATCCATCAATATAATTCTAACATTGTAATGTGAAGAATGTAATTATGTGCCTATTGCATCCAGATGAGCCAAACTGGCATCCTCCAACCCACCAGCCTGCCTTATTGTCATACTGAAGGGGATATAACTTTTCTTTCCAATGTACTAATAGTGTGGTCTCATACCACCTTTTTCTTACACTGACCTAAAATCAAAAACCAGCGGTAACCATGGATACCACTGGTTTGACTTCGTGTCGAATGATCGGTTGCTCGCGGAGTCCCAAATGAGGCACATCACCTGCATCGTAAGGGAGCGTCAGTTACAGCACTGCGGCCATGTGGCGCAAGGGTGATCGGCTTGCAGGACCTGAGAGGCTGGACTGGGCCAAGGGGACACCCATGTAACACCTGAATGCGGCAGATAGAGGGTCATTTCCAGAGGGTGGGACTGACCCGCGTGTCTGCTGTACCAGTGCATACTCCCCAACCTGACCTAAAATCACTAACGACATCAGCGTTTGGCTTCGTGGGCTCAGGTATAATGGTGGATTCTTTCCACGACCTGAAAGTGAAAGTCCATGAGTAGTTACATGGCTGATTAAGACCATCACCCAAGCTCTGCAGCACATTCTGGGATATTCCTGGCTTTAAGCCTGTCTGGACCAAAGGCTTTATGTGGGTTAATCTGAGAAAGAACTGGTGAATAAGGGCGACTGGGACTAGTGACTATCATCCATTCATCCTCAGGATAGGTGCCATTGACCCTGGCATGAAGAAAAGTTCAGCTACTCTGCAAGAAGGGTAGGATTGGATCATTTAGTCTAGGCTAGATTTTTCAATCTGCCCTTCATGGTATTAAGCCATTTCCATGCCTCCTTTGCACTTTCAGAGATACACTTTTCCTCCATTTACTGTTGTAACCCCGTTCAGCTTCTTATCCCTTCATTCAGTTTTTTTGACTTTGTGACAGTGGTGTGTATAAGATGGCCACATCTCTCCCTCTTTCTCGCTCCACTACCCTCTACAGTGAGAGACAGAGTTAGTCTCACTCATTCTGGTAGCACAGCTTGAACAATGACCTACATTTTGGTTCTTCTCACTTTGTCATGGGTGAGATGGATTGAGAGTACCACAGGTGAGACTCTCACTCTTCACACAGCTGGAGTGCAGGAGGTGAGCTTCTACCACCTAATGTCTGGGCCACATGCCACAGTGAGTGAGTCAGACAGACAGACAGGCAACCAAATTTTTCCAATTGTTTTATCTACTAAAAAAAATGGTTAGGTTTACCTTAACTGAATGATATGATTGTATATTTGTATTTATAATGATCAGGAAAATCCCTTTAAATCTACTACAACCATTCAAAAACTGGAGGACACAGCCCTGTAATTGCTTTCTTTCACTTAGCTACAGTTATTCTTACTGTACTGTCAGTGTCCAGACATTTCCTTTTGTAACTTTGGGATTTCAATGGCTTTCCACTTAGACACGTGAACACAAAGCTACCTAATGCTGTTAGATGCCTGATTTGGACAGTTCTTCATACTGACAGATAAAGTCTGACTCCAAAACAGCATAATATATTACAAAAAATAAGAAAACCTCCTTAATCAATGACTTTTCATGCTGACAACAGAATTTGTGAATTTATACAGTACATGTTTACAGCACCCCAAAAAAGCTATGACCTAATTGCTCAAAAGCATGGAGTCCTTTACTATTTTACCTCCTTAGCATTTTGTCTACCCCTAGAAAAAATGAGATAAAAACATTGTTACCCATAATAAAAAAAAATGTTATTACGGGTAACAGAAACATGTAAAATACCAAAACTTCACTATAAATACAGTAGGAAAGATTCTGTTGAGTGTCCACTGCTGTGCCTTTGTTCTGTGACAGTCACCAATGCACAGCAGGGCATCATAATCAGGACAGTAGAAGTTTCTATGAGCACATTTTTTCTTGTTGCTTGCATATAAGATGATAAAATGTCATGATCTACATGCTTCTTGTTTTATTGCTGGCCACCATAGTACATGAGTTAGTGACTTCCACATTTCTCCTGACTCAGACATTGACAATTCCTGCATTGTGAACAGCGATTTCAGGGGGCCAACATCTTTCTTTTCTAGTTCTTAACGGTCACTACCAACAGCTCAGTCTACACCTTGGCAGAGGCAATAGCCTTTGATCTGAGGACTACAGGGGGTCTCACTGTCTGATAAAGTATTAATAATTCAGAAATATAATACGCAGAGGCATGCCGTTCTGCTGAAGCTGCTGTGATCCACCACATTTTTTTATATAATCAATAATCAGTATGCTATTGTGATATATACTTTAAATGTTTTTAGATACACACATTTAATTTTGTAAATATATTTTAATAAGGCTTAAAGTTGCTTTAATCACAATGAATTAACACCTGAGTACTGCCAGGGTTTCATCCCTGGCTCAGGAGTCTTTTCTATTTATCTATTTAATGTTGTAAATGATGTTTTCTTAATATTACTTTATGTATTGAATATTGTTTTGTTTATTGTTGCTTTCACATTTTTGTGCTCTGTGTTTGTTTATATGTTTGGTTATTATCTGCCTTTCCCCCTTTGTGTGGCCCCCAAGGGGGCAGGGCCACCTACGTCACTGTACTCTGTGCAAATCTCTCTTATAAAAACCTGATTTTATTACTCACATGAAATACAGCAGACACATAACCAGATTAAACACACTAGAATTGCCAATGCAAGCAATATGACATAAATATAGTATTTATGTGTTGTTTCCCTTTAATTAAGTTGATGTCCACCTTGAATTATTAGTTATTGTGATTGGCCTGAGCCGAGTTGGAACTTGGTCAATCACAGGGCTTCACTTAGAACCTTATAGATTAGTTTGGTGGCGTCTTAACAGTAAAGTAGGAGCTTAATTTGTCAAATGTGAAAGTTTGCGTAATTATATATAAAGTAAGTGGAATTTAATTATTTGTCCTTAAAGTATATTGTTTATGTGTTTAAGTTTGTAATTTGGATATATATAATATTTAGTACAGTTTCTAAAATGGAAGAGAAGGTCTGTGATACGGTTTGCAAATTTGCAGCTGGAGATTCACAAATGGAGAAAATGAATCACGTATCATAAAGTAGTTTCTAAAATATATATACTTTTTGAGGCAGCTAAAGCATAGTTGAACAGATGATATCTGGAGTTTCACACATATTATTTGTTATAGAATTACAGTATTACAGTTTCCTCATGTACAATATTTATATATGTTAAGAATACAGTAATTTACTTATTTAAGTTGAGTAAACACTTTATGGTTTAACATTCTAGCAATTTCCTGATATTGATGTTATCTTGAGTGTAGTACCCCATCTAGTGGATAAATAAAGTACCTGTTAATAACTAATGTTTACATTGAAAAGCTTAAGTGAAAGAAACTGGGATAGCTAATTTATGTTTATTAATTTATTTAGACCATAACTTCACATTTGTATAACTTTGGAACAAATTAATAAATAGAATTTGGACATCTTCATCCACCTCTGACTGGATGTGTGTAGTGGTTGTAATTTAATCCTGAACCAATGTAATTCTTCACTACAGATAGACTAGAACAAATGGACACTGTGCGAGCTGTAACCATGTGCTACCTCTATCTGTTAAGTCAGCACGGACTTCTGTCTTTGTTGTTGCCTTGTTTGGAATTGCATGCTTGTCTGAGGGAGCCCTGGACGTAGACAAACAGTATAAAACCTTGGAATATTGCCCAGCACACATTTGAAGCCAACGAACGGATGGAAGACGTCATCATCTGTTCCTGAGAATGCCTTCTGCATCTGAAATGACGACACCGACAGACTCTAGTCCTTGGGCCCCCACTCCCAGACTGGGTCTTGTCACTGGCTTCATTCATCTTTGTACTATCTGCAGTGTAGGCCAACATTAAATAGTTATTTCTCCTACGTGATTTCTTACTGCCGTATTACTAGGGAGGAGTATCGTCTTTTATGTTACAGTATATCTATATGGATCTGGGTTAAGTAACACGCCGCAAAACAAACACAAAAGAACTCATTCCCAGGGAGTAAGCGCCCCATGCAGGACACACCAGTTGTTGACGCATCCCAGCTGTGTCAAAAGTTACATGGCAGCCTACACTGCAGTTCTGCCGTTGCATTTTGACTTTAGATTCCTGTTTTTTTGATATTGCGATTCTGTTTTGGATTAACAGTCTTCGACATCTGGTTGTCTTTAAGGTCCATTTTATTAGATTTGTTTGCTTTAGGTTTTGCCTACTTTGTGATACGTTTTCTTGCCTTGCCTATTTGTTACTCCCCTTTTTTAAATTTTCAATACATATTTAAATACAGGTAAAATTCCGTTACAATAAATATCTTTACAGCGAAATTTTCATTACAGCGAAGTACTTTTATGGTCCAGACAGTTTCCCCATATGACGCGACTCTATAGAAATCTCGTTACTACGAAGTACATTCAGCAGATACTTTCATTATAACAAAGTGCCCAAAAGACCTTGAAATGCCTGAATGAATCATCCGCAGAGCAGTTAGTTCTGTGGTCGCAGCTCAGTTGTGCACAACGATCCCCAAACAGAAACCCTAATTTTTTTTTTTTCTTTCTTCGAAATTTCCTCGTACTGTATTTTTTGCCGTTTTTGTTTCCTGTGGTTTTCAGTGATACTGTTTGCTTATTGCTCGTCAACATTTGAAAAACATCCATTGGAATTTAACTCATTGTCACCCACCTATAGAAACGGCAGACACAAGAAACGACAACAGTTCACATTAGAAGAAAATAAAAACTAATTTTTTGCAGCTCTCGATTCCAGCAAAAAGAAAAAAGACATTGCCAGTGAATTTGGAATTTTGCTATCAACACTGTCCACTTTCTTGAAAGACCGAGCAAAAAAAGAAGAAAAATCTCGGGTTGCAAATGTATGCAAACTGCTGCATTTGAAGATGTCAAAAAGCTGTTTTTGTGTGGTTCAGTGATGCTCGTTCAAGAAATATTCCTATTAACGTGGCACTCATTCAAGAAAATGTGGGATTTCTAAACTCTCTTGGGACCTCACCCAACTGGCCAAAGAGCGTCCCGAAGTGCGATCACCGCATCTGTGGAAGACTGTTTATCAGGCTCACAGCTCTGATGTGGCTCGCCACCAAAGCAAACAGTAAAGATCTCGATGGGTGATGCAGGGCACGATATTACTTGGCCATTAACCTGGTCACGACCCTGCCTGACTGCTGTGTCTGTGTATAGCAGAGTGGCAGATCACGCTACAATAGATAAGCTGAATAAAGCTGGTTTTGCTAAAGTACTGAGACTAAGCCTCGTGTTTTGGGGTGTAAGACAGGGACTTATAGCGCGACCCCGATCTTTTATGATTTGTTTCTGTGGCGCTTCATTGCAGCTCTGTGTGTCTGCTGTTGCCCTGCCCTGTTAATGGACAAACAATCTTCCACAGATGCGGCCATTGCGGTTCAGGACGCACTTCAGCATTTCGTTCCCATTTGTGGTCCCAAATGAGTTCAGAAACCTCACAATATGAAGAAGAAGAAAGGGATTATTCAGCTTCTGATTGCCCACAACATGCTTCCATATTTAGATAATGTTCGCTTTGAATTCCTCCCACCCAATTGCACAGCCGTGGTTCAGCCATTGGATTTGTACGTCATTTGCACCCTGAAAGTGTATTATCGCAAGGAAATGCTGAGAAAAATTCTCGTCAGCATTACTTGTAGACAGAAGGAGATGAACATGAAGGCGAAAGAAGCTATTGAAATGATTGCAAACGCCTGGACGCATGTTAAAGAAAGCACTATAGTGACAAATATAGAATCTCATTACTATGAGATTTTCATTATAACATAAATATTTCTTAGGTCCTTGGCAGTTCATTGTAACAGAATTTTACCTGTATTAAGGAACTTTGCTTTTGTTTTTCCTTTGGACCAGAGATTGATAGTGTCTCTCCCCTCCATTTCAAACATGTTTGAGAATTTCAACTTTCAAAAGCCTTAACCCCCATTTTGGAAGCCTACCATTTAAAGTTAGGCTGCTAGGTATGATGCCTACTCATGGATCCAGAGCGCCAAAGAAGGCACATCTGGTTTTGGTTTGTTTTGCCTTGTTGTGGAAACCATTACAACCTGAACATCTCTGAAGACCCAAGACCTCTACCACTAAGAAGACACTTACCCGTCATGCCGGTGTTTGTGAGCGGCTCTTGTTCTGATCACATACTGCCTGCCAAGCATTGGCTGCCACTTGCTTCAAGAAGCTTAATCAACTTAAATAGTCAATTGCTATTCTTCTGTAAGATATGAGGGTTCTATACTGACAATTCTGAGGCGTGTGTGGGTTTGTGTTTGCAGCTTACATTAAACTGTGAGATAAACTAACCTAATGTTCAAAGAGCATGTGCCTCTTTATCATAAGAAGCCTTTGAAAAAGCAAAAGAGCACCATTCAGGTAACTCACACAAGTTTTAATTCAGCTCTTACCTTCTCCGGAAAGACTGGAACAGGATGCTTTCTCAGTCTTCTTCACGTCAAACTCTAAAGATTCGGACTTCACTTGGACAGAATGAAGTTGTAAGGAGTAGTGACTGCTCAGCCTGACACCTGATTTGGACAGTTCTTCACCTGGACACACATACTGACAGAAGTCAGACTCCAAGTCTTCTTCCTTGATGCTGTTTATAGTTTCCTTCATCTGCATGTCAGTGCTGTCAGATGATGACTCACATTCTTCTTTAACACTTACTGATGCCCATTCACAATCCTCCCTTTTAATACCAGGACTCTCCAGTTGATGGTCCACAGATTCCCATTCACAATCCTCTTTTTTAATGTTCACTCTACTTTTCTCTATGGCATTCTTGGCAAGGACATCCCTGCAAACCAAAGGATTCTCTCCTTTTGCATCAGGACTCTTCTCTTCTGAGGCAGCCACCTCTTCACATTTGTAGCCCAAAACTACAGGCTCCTTGACAGCTGCACACATCTCTTTGATTGTGAACAACTGTCCGGTACAACAGCTTCCTTTCTTACACACTGTAGACAAAGCAAAATAGAATGAATGCATTTGGAAATCCACCAAAAAGCACTGAACTGAATCATTCTTAAATGGAAACCATTTAGAACAACCACAGCTCTTCCTAGAGCTGGCTGTCCATTCAGGGAAGAAGGGCCTTGGTAAGAGAGGTGAGCAAGAACCCAACAGTCGTTCTAGCTGAGCTCTAGAGAACCAGTGTGGAGATGGGAGAAACTTCCAGAAGAACAACCACCACTGAAACATTCCACTAACCTGAGCTTTATGGGAGAGTTGCCTAGCGACACATGAAAGCAGGCTGGCAAAAGGCACCAGAAGAACGCTCTAAACTGTGAGAAACCAGCCTGATGAAAGCAAGATTAAAGTGCATTCTAAGCATCACATGTGAAAAAAACGAGGCACTGCTCATCACCTGCACAACACCATTCCAGCCAGAAGCACGGTGGTGACAGCAGCATGCCATGGAGCTGGAGATTGGGAGACTAGTCAGGATAGAGGGCAAGCTGAATGGAGCAAAGACAGAGACAACCTCAGTGAAAACCTGGGCACTCTGGGACAATGTACAAGTAAGATTTAAAGCCAATACTAAAAGTGCCTGAGAGCTGGCTGAATCTTGGCTATCAAACGAAAATGGCATTAACAGACATTTGGACATAAACCCAGTATATGCAATAATAAGAACATGTTCATAATAAATAAAATGTTACGACCAATACTCCTCCCAACCCCCACCTCATTATCCCCCCATACACTAATCTATACATACACACACACATATACATACATATATATATACATATACATATATATATACATATATATATATATATATATATATATATATATATATATATATATTGTCACACACGCCGCATGGGAGGCAGCTAAAGGGCTCGAGTGAAGGCAGTTCTGAGCCATGCCGGGATGTGGCAGAGCACTAACTCTCTTTCTCACTTCCCTGTAGACCTAACCCGGAGGTTCCACCTGTCTCTCTGGACGTCACTTCTGGGACCGAGCCAATGGAGACAGACCTTGCCAGCTCCGCCCCTGATGTCACATCCGGGACTAAACCAATGAGCGATGAACACGTGCCCGATCCCTATGACCTCACTTCCTGCCTCCCCTTTAAAAGCCTTCCTTTTCCCTTCTCTGACAGTCTTGTTTTGGACTCTGTTGTAAGCACTTCAGTGCTGGTATTTGAAAGAAAACGACCTTGCAGCCAGGATACCAATTACATGGGTGGCTGCCCCAAACCTTTTCTGTCTTTGTCTCGTTTGTGACAATATATATATACACAGTAAACCCTCGTTTATCGCAGTTAATCCATTCCAGACTCCACCGCGATAAATCAATTTCTGCGAAGTAAGATTCTTTATTTATAAATCTAATATTTTCACAGTCAGAGCATTGATAACCTGTTTACGACCTTCTAAATCCGTTTTTTAACATTATTAGAGCCCTCTAGACATGAAAAAACACCCTTTAGTTAAAAGTTTAAACTGTGCTCCATGACAAGACAGAGATGGCAGTTCTTTCTCACAATTAAAAGAATGCAAACATATCTTCCTCTTCCAAGAATGTGTGTCAGGAGCAGAGAATGTCAGAGAGAGAGAGAGAGAGAGAGAGAAGTAAACAATCAAAAATCAATAGGACTGTTGGGCTTTTATGTATGCGAAGCACCGGCGATAAAGCGGTCGCAATGAAGGGATCAATGTGAAGGTAGTCTTTCAGCATTTTTTACAGGAGCCTCCGTATCTTCTAAGCAAACAGCCTCTGTGCAAACAGCCCCTCCGTCAGGCACAGAGAACGTCTGAGACAGTGAGAGAGGCAGAGAAAAGCAAACAATCAAAAATCAATACAGGCTGTTAGAGCTTTGAAGTATGCAAAGCACCGCACAGGAAGCATATCGCATATCATTGAGGAGTTTTATTTAAAACGTAATACGTGCTCTGATTGGGTAGCTTCTCAGCCATCTGCCAATAGCGTCCCTTGTATGAAATCAACTGGGCAAACCAACTGAGGAAGCATGTACCATAAATTAAAAGACCCATTGTCCGCAGAAATCCGCGAATCAGCGAAAAATCTGTGGTATATATTTAGATATGCTTACATTTAAAATCGACATTTGCAGATTTTTTGTATATGTATACACACACACACACACACACACATTATATATATATATATATATATATACACATACATACACACAAACATACATACACACACACACACACACACACATATTTATACATATTGTGAGCTGGAGGCCTGATCGCACCCCAAATAGAGACAAACGCCTCTGGGAAAACCACAAAGCCTGAAACACTGACTACCCTCACATTGCTCCTTATCCTTGCACTATAACGCGTAATACAAGCCTCGCACGGTACTCCGCCGACTTAAAAGCCATGCGCAGCGCCTATTGGTTATGGAATTGATTGTTTGCTTTTATCTCTCTCTCTGCTCCTAGCGGAACTGTCATCTCTGACTTGTCATGGAGCACGTTTAAGCTCATGTGTTTGCAGTGTTTGAATAAAAATCCTTCTTGTTTCTACAACCTCCTGTGTTTCTGTGCAAATCTGTGACCCAAGCGTGACAATATGTTCCAGGGGAGCAACCATGGGCTGCTCAATACCTTCCCCGGGACACTTTGTGGCAGCCTCCCTGTCTGACGGCGGTGCCTCAGCTTTCTGCAGGGCTCCATGGGAGATGGAGTTCTCCTCAGACCTGTTGGGATCTGGGGTGGCCACCGGGGGCACTGCATGGGTCCCTGAGCCCAGCTGGATGAGTCTTTAGTCCCTACCCGGAAGTGCAACCGGAAACAGGTGATCAAGCACCTGGAGCACTTCAGGGTGGGCTATAAAAGGGGCCAGCAACCACCATTCTGGGGCCAGAATTGGGAAAAGTGGTGATGCCAGAAGGGAGTGTTGTGTTTTCGCTTGTGATATTTGGACTGTGTTGTGCCTGTGAGGTTCACGGGGAAGATGGGCCCCACAAGTGAAGAAAATAAAGGTTTTCTTGGTGTTTTTACACGTGCCTTCATGTGAGTCTGTGCCGGGTCGGGCTCAATATAACACCTTATTACAATATATATATTATATATATATATAGTATATATAGTGCTTTATATAGCTGTTCTACCCCAGCTTTCCTGGAAGAGTGGTAAAATGTTCATTACATGCATAAAATAAATAAATAAAGCAAATCTGAAACAAATGACCTCAACAGTAAAAAAAATCTTTTGCCACAGTGTGATTTACTATCTAGCCCTTGTACAATTTTACTGTGAAATGAAGAGTGAGATTTAGAGAACTAGAACTGATTTTGTGGCAAACAGCAATTTAAAGAACAGTAGTAACAATTACCTCAACACTGAAATGCTAAAGAGCATGTACAATGCACAGCTTGATTGCTGACAGACAAATGAGCATCAAGTTGGCACACAGGCCCTGCTACAGCCCACGAGGCGACTGCCCCCCTCACTCACGCCATCTCAGGAGGGTTTGGCTACTCCAACTCCACACGGATCACGTCACATACGGGTCATCTGTTCACTTATTATTTCCTCAAGACAAAAACTGAACATCATGACCTTTTTGTTCTTCTTCAAATGAGCACTCAGAAAAGAGGGAGCAGATTTTTAATGTGATCGACTGTTGAAAAGGTATTGAGCGCCAAACATAAAATTCTCATTCTGTTTCAACTTGCTTAAATATTTAAAAATCTGCAATAATTATTGTGGTCAACATAAACGTCATTTTGTTTCTAATTCTCAGTTTTTATTTTTTTCTAGCCATTTATATGTATAAAATCTAAAACCGTATTGGCGCAGTCCTAACAGGATTTTTAATGAAGTCTCCGATGTGTTTATTGACATAATGGACTCACCATTAGATACGGGGGTCTTCCCAGATTGTCTTAAGACTGCAGTAGTTAAATCCCTACTTAAGAAAAATAATTTTGACTCTGCTGTCTTTGACAACTTTACACCAATTTCTAACCTGCTTTTCTTAAGTAAACTTCTAGAAAAGGCAGTAGTTAAGCAGCTAAATGATTACTTGATCAAACATTCAGTTCTTGATAAGTTTTAGAGAAAATCACAGCACAGAAACTGCACTCGTTAAAGTAGTAAATGACTTGCAGGTTACTGCGGACAGAGGCCACAGATCTGTTCTTGTTCTCTTAGACTTGAGTGCAGCATTTGATACCATTGATCACAATATTCTTTTAAATCACCTTAATCAGTGGGCTGGCCTCTCTGACACTCTTAAATTGGTTTCAGTCTTACTTAACTGGGAGAATATTCTTTGGGAGTTGTGCTAACTGTGCTTCAGATGCCCATGAGATTGTATATGGTGTAGCACAAGGATCTATTCAGAGTAGTCTGTTATTTTCAATCTCCATGCTCCCACTAGGCCAGATCATCTCAAAACACAAGGTGGACCACCACAGCTACACAGATGACGTGCAGCTTTACTTATCGAATATTCCAAAATGCTTAGAAATTAATTCAGACTTTTGTTTTTAGTCGACAAGATTACTGTAATGTACTCCTAACTGAACTGTCTAAGAATGACATCAATCAGTTGTAGTTAGTGCAGAATGCAGCAGCCAGAATTTTAACTAGAAAAAAGAAAATCTGAGCACATCTCACCAGCTTTAGCATCGTTAAATTGGTTACCCACGTTGTTCAGAATTGACTTTAAAATATTACTAATGGTGCCGTACATATTAGCTTTAACTAATCTTGCTCCTTACTATATTATACAGTGCTTGTCCCTTATACTTCACATTGTAGCCTTAGATCTTCTAATAGCAGCCTGCTTATAATTACCAATAGAAATACACCAGGCTAACACTGTGGGTCATTTGATAAAAAAAATAAAATAAAATAAAAACACTCCTAAAAGCTAAATTTTTTTTTAATTTGGCTTTTTTTAGCTGCATTTTAGTTTTACCCTTAATAAACTAGATATGCATAAAACTATCATACTTTTGAAAGAACTTACAATCTTTATAAGTCTTTATTTTTAACAGTTGTCCTTTCTGGTTTGTGTTTCGTGGAGTTCGGTGCCACAACCGAAAGAAAGAAAGAAAGAAAGAAAGAAAGCTTATGAACATGTATTGTGTTGTGTGCTGAGTTTTCTGGTTTTTTTTTTTTATGACCCTGGTCCCAGTACTGACCTTATAATCAGACTACCATTTTGAAACAATTATATAGTTAAAGGACTATTTATCATAATTGTGCATTTATCTTATGTAAGGGGGCATTATTTATTTTTGTACACTACTCAATATTTTTCTTATCTATGTTTTAACTTATTTTTCTTTGCATGTAACCATTTCTTTGACATCTTGTAATGCACTTTGAGCTGCACCCTGTGTATGGAAATGTGCAGTAGAAATAAATGTGCTTGTAAATGAACAGCAGGCCAGCAGAACAGTCACCAGAGGGTCAGCTACAGTGGTATGAAAAACTATTTGCCCCCTTCCTGATTTCTTATTCTTTTGCATGTTTGTCACACAAAATGTTTCTGATCATCAAACACATTTAACCATTAGTCAAATATAACACAAGTAAACACAAAATGCAGTTTTTAAATGATGGTTTTATTATTTAGGGAGAAAAAAAAATCCAAACCTACATGGCCCTGTGTGAAAAAGTAATTGCCCCCTGAACCTAATAACTGGTTGGGCCACCATTAGCAGCAATAACTGCAATCAAGCGTTTGCGATAACTTGCAATGAGTCTTTTACAGCGCTCTGGAGGAATTTTGGCCCACTCATCTTTGCAGAATTGTTGTAATTGAGCTTTATTTGAGGGTTTTCTAGCATGAACCGCCTTTTTAAGGTCATACCATAGCATCTCAATTGGATTCAGGTCAGGACTTTGACTAGGCCACTCCAAAGTCTTCATTTTGTTTTTCTTCAGCCATTCAGGGGTGGATTTGCTGGTGTGTTTTGGGTCATTGTCCTGTTGCAGCACCCAAGATCGCTTCAGCTTGAGTTGACGAACAGATGGCCGGACATTCTCCTTCAGGATTTTTTGGTAGACAGTAGAATTCATGGTTCCATCTATCACAGCAAGCCTTCCAGGTCCTGAAGCAGCAAAACAACCCCAGACCATCACACTACCACCACCATATTTTACTGTTGGTATGATGTTCTTTTTCTGAAATGCTGTGTTCCTTTTACGCCAGATGTAACGGGACATTTGTCTTCCAAAAAGTTCAACTTTTGTCTCATCAGTCCACAAGGTATTTTCCCAAAAGTCTTGGCAATCATCGAGATGTTTCTTAGCAAAATTGAGACGAGCCCTAATGTTCTTTTTGCTTAACAGTGGTTTGTGTCTTGGAAATCTGCCATGCAGGCCGTTTTTGCCCAGTCTCTTTCTTATGGTGGAGTCGTGAACACTGACCTTAATTGAGGCAAGTGAGGCCTGCAGTTCTTTAGACGTTGTCCTGGGGTCTTTTGTGACCTCTCGGATGAGTCGTCTCTGCACTCTTGGGGTAATTTTGGTCGGCCGGCCACTCCTGGGAAGGTTCACCACTGTTCCATGTTTTTGTCATTTGTAGATAATGGCTCTCACTGTGGTTTGCTGGAGTCCCAAAGCTTTAGAAATGGCTTTATAACCTTTACCAGACTGATAGATCTCAATTACTTCTGTTCTCATTTGTTCCTGAATTTCTTTGGATCTTGGCATGATGTCTAGCTTTTGAGGTGCTTTTGGTCTACTTCTCTGTGTCAGGCAGCTCCTATTTAAGTGATTTCTTGATTGAAACAGGTGTGGCAGTAATCAGGCCTGGGGGTGGCTACGGAAATTGAACTCAGGTGTGATACACCACAGTTAGGTGATTTTTGAACAAGGGGGCAATTACTTTTTCACACAGGGCCATGTAGGTTTGGATTTTTTTTCTCCCTAAATAATAAAAACCATCATTTAAAAACTGCATTTTGTGTTTACTTGTGTTATATTTGACTAATGGTTAAATGTGTTTGATGATCAGAAACATTTTGTGTGACAAACATGCAAAAGAATAAGAAATCAGGAAGGGGGCAAATAGTTTTTCACACCACTGTATGTATTTCAATTCCCCCACTGTGGACGTTAAAAAATGTAGCCTCTTGTAGATTTGAATATGTCTGCGGTGAGAACCAAAAAGCTCGATTCATTTAATCATTGCAGAACGAAACCTTTAAGTTTTGGTAAACTGGCTGTTGTTGCCTTTAATATTACTGACCTTCATTTAAATAATCTACATTCTAATGGCTGCTTGATTCTCTGCCCACACACTTTGAATGCGTCATCTAGAGAACAAACAGGTACCGCATATTTACTACAGTCCTGAAACATACCGCATCATAAAATATACGGGACTTGGGAGGGCACAGAGGGCTCCAATCCAATACCCCAAACGTTATCTTAATGGATTTGGACTAAACGTCAGTCCCTTTAAATACAGCGCGATGTCAGACTGACTAGAAAACTGACAATCGGGGTCGTGTGTTCGGGGCTTTAACACATAATCGGCATTCCGTAGGAACACATAGGCCCACTGCGACCCCCGCTTAGTTTAGCTGACAGACTTATGACAAGGAGGGAGCAGCCTTGACGTGCCGCTGACGCGAAACTTAGTGAATTAGGGATGAAATGAATCGCCCGAAGAAGCAACGAAGTCTGCGAGCACTTCAGTGCAAAAACGGGCTAACCCATGGAAGCGACCGGTGTGGCTATGCCAGCTCACACGGCCACTCCGCTGGGACTCCGGCATACTGAATGGGCGGAGCCTTCACGTGCCGCTTTCTTGAAGTTGCTTCTTAATATGCTCTTTAAGTACATACCTTTAGTCTGTTGGTTAGATCGTTCTCGATTTCACTCGACCTGTGTGCCGAACATTCGCGCCGTACGCACATACATTGAAATCTGCACTTAACAACAAATAAGAGAAAGGAACAACGTCCGGTTCTTAAAAGCTGGGCGTTGTGTCAAAATAAAAGTCAATCCAAGACCGTTCATTTTCGTACGGATGGAACTACTGGTATATTAATACAGCAGTAGCTCACTAAAGAAACCTCAAACAGACACCATTTTTTGAGCAGTGACCTCGTGAATCTGCCAATCCATTACGTTAGCACTATACAGAAAAATGAAGCTTCACTTTTTAAATAATATGCCGGAAATAATCATATAATACAAAAAAAAAAAAAAATAGGGTTTATAAAACTGTCAGACATAAACAACATGCATCATTATATCAGGGCACTGACCTAAATATATCTATTTTGGTACACAAGCTTCGGAGGGTATGAATGGCACTTTTTCCATTTTAGTATCTTAAAACGTAAGGATCGCGGCATCCCTCACGGGATTAACAACATATAAAAAAATCAGGGCAGATTACAATCTACTGGAAAGTATGTAATAAGACCAAGGGCCAAGAACTTTACATCGCCGTGTCAGCAGCACTAAACCCAGCGTGTGTTCTACACACATACCTACAGTACAAGAACAGGTGAGGCTTGTGGCAGCTCAGGTGGTTTGTCATGTAAATGCGGACATCTAACTGGAATAATGGGAATCATTTTACATTTCCACTATGGTACCCGCACTGCTCAAAACAATCCTGCAAAAGTTTGCATATTTAACATTATGTAACTGCTATTAAGTTATTAATAATATGAGTCACCGTGCCCAAAATGTTCGAAACAAAGACACATTTTTCCATGATTTCCCCCTCTGCTCCCCAGTTTAAAATTAAAAAAATCAGACAATTCAGACGTGATTAAAGTGCACATGGCAGACTTTCATTTAAGGGGATTTGCATACATTTGTGTCACAGCTTGTAGAAATGACAACACTTTTTGTACCCGGTCCCCCCATTTCAGGGCATAGGGGACCTTCAAAACTTGACTTGATGCTACTTTGGAGAATTAATTGGTTAGAACTGGCGAGCATTGTTCTCATCAAAGTTTTTCTATTGATCATCTCAGACAGTATCAGCAATGTAATAAAGTGTCCATAACTGTCTTTTCTGTAATAATTACAGCTGTCACATAACATAATATGTTGATTTTTGCAGTGAGCTTTATACCGAGCCTTTAATAATTAAATGCAGATACAACAAAGAATGAACAGATTTGCATACATGTAAATAATTTTATTTATATTTCCAGTTACCTCACATATTCAAAGTGTGACACTTCTCGGGTCAATAAAGTTAAAGAGAGACGCTAACTGGAACTGAGAGAACATAGCATACTGTCCCCGTTACTGCACTGGGATCCACACACCGACCACAGGGTGGGCTTCCCTTGCTGGCCTCACCAACACCACTGGCCGGACCACCGCGTGTTTATCTTCCGGCGGGTGACCCGCTCTGAAGCGCATGTGGCAGAAGTCAAGTGGCTTTATTGTCATCCATCCACCGTATTGCACGCAGTTGCATGAAATCATGCTCTCCAGGACTGCGCTTTAGCAGTAGGACAGGAGCTTCGTTTGTTAAATGTGAAATGTTTGTGCAATTATATATACATCAGTTTAGTTTAATTGTTTATCCTTAAAGTATATTGTTTATGTGTTTAAGTTCGTAACTTTAGATACATCCAGTGTTTCAGTACAGTTTCTAAAATGTAGACGTTTTGAGGAAATTAAAGCATTGGTTGAACAGACGCTATTTATTTTGGAGATTGACACTTGTTGTTTGTATTATACTTATACGACTGTAGTTTCCTCTTGTAAAATATACGTTTATACTAAGAGTAACTTACTTATTTAAATTGATTAAATACTTTATTGTTTTACGTTCTAGCAATTGCCCCGCATTGATTATATCCTGGGGCGGCACGGTGGCGCAGTGGTAGCGCTGCTGCCTCGCAGTTAGGAGACCCGGGTTCGCTTCCCGGGTCCTCCCTGCGTGGAGTTTGCATGTTCTCCCCGTGTCTGCGTGGGTTTCCTCCTACAATCCAAAGACATGCAGGTTAGGTGGACTGGCAATTCAAAATTGGCCCGAGTGTGTGCTTGGTGTGTGGGTGTGTTTGTGTGTGTCCTGCGGTGGGTTGGCACCCTGCCCAGGATTGTTTCCTGCCTTGTGCCCTGTGTGGCCCTGTGCCCTGATTTGCTCCAGCAGACCCCCGTGACCCTATTCGGATTCAGCGGTTTAGAAAATGGATGGATGGATGATTATATCCTGAGTGCTGTGCGCCACCTAATGGATTAAAATAAAAGCACTCTGTTAATAATTTAAGTTTGATATATTAGTTTCATATTTAGTTGTTTATTTTAGACCATACCTTCACATTTGTGTAACTTTGGAAAGAGTTTTGGTCATTTTCATCCATCTCTGACCGGATGTGTGTAGTGGTTTTAATTTAAAATAATAATAATAGTAACAATAATAGGGTACTTTTCTATTATCGTGACGCAACATTGTATTTAAATAGTGCCTTTCCCATGCTCATGCTCCTTTGCCATCCCGAACCATCTTATTGCATCACAAAACAGACCCTCGGAGGTCATGCGAAAAGACCATTTCTCTTCGGGGATTAATAAAGTATATTAAATAAAGAAAAATGCAGCACAGAATCCGTTCATCAGTAGGCACTGTCTCTCTCTCTCTCACACACACACACACACACACACATAGACCCCAGCACATTTCAGATGCCACACCCACCACACGAGGGACCACCTGGTTTGACAAAATAGATGCACTGACAAGCTCTTGATTTAAACACCATGCTTCACTGACAGGAAGAAGTGGCTTCTAATTAGGAAAGGCACTATACAGATAAAATGTATAAAAAATATTTGGGCCTTCTAGGAACTGAATTGAAGCCCCTGAAATTAGCTGGTCATGACTCGCTAAGTGCACTTCTATTGTTTTAAGGAAAAAACAGTAAAGGGTTCTGAATCTTTAGAGGCAAGTCAACTAAAATGAAACCAAACAACATAGTTTCTATTATAATCAGAAATAATCGGCCGCTAATTAAGTGACTGGAATGAAAAGCTGCATCCCTCCAGGGTGAGAGTTTGACGTCCCTGTACCAAAGGGTGATGCAGTTGGTGGTCTAGTCCATAATGTATCTGTCACTGATACAAATCTGCTAGAATGTCCTTGGGTTTCATCATACCTGGAAGAGGGGCAGACCCACGAGGTCAGTAGTGATCCTGGCTGCTACAAAAAAGGACAGGTAACAAGGGAGAATATGACTGCCTTTTTCATTCAGGCGAAAACTATGGGAACAACAGGCAGAACATGGCATAGACTCAAGTTCAGGGGAGGAGTGCGGAGAAGCCAAACATTTTTCATGCACTCGGCCTTCTTTTGGAATAGTCAGGTGAATAATATCTTGCTGCTTGAATGCCACACAGCTTAGTGTGGCCAAATGATCAGTCTCGTTGGTGTGTGATAGAAGATGACTAGCTCTCCCCTCTTACACCTCAGGCTTAGGCCCAACACCAGAAATGATTAAAGCAGTGAGGGAAATGTATGTCAACTAGAAAACATTCAGACTGTAAGTCATTTGAATGAAAACTCGTGCCTTTGGTTGGTTGGTGTCTTTGCAGAGGAGAAGCAATGCGTAGATCCCCTGGCGCAGGTGCCATTGAGCTTCCTCTAGGCTTGTGTCACAATTCTCAGTACATTTGGCTTGTAAGACTGGAGCCAGCCTGGGTGGGAAGCTTCTGAAAAAATTGCAGTGGGTCTCAACTATAAGGACAAGACTTGTGTTCCTCACTACACAGACGTCGAAAGACCCCTTAGGCAAGAGCCGATGTGCGTTAGTGGAAGTATGAAGGTGCAGCAGGAATTCGTTTCTTCTAAAAATGTTATTCACCTTCTTCAGTTTTACTATAATTTTGTGGTCGAGGTCAGGGGTGTCCATCTCTGATCCCAGAGGGCCGCAGTGGCTGCAGGTTTTCATTCTAACCCTTTTCCTAACTAGGGCCCAGTTTTTACTGCTAATTAAATTCCTTTTCTTGTCATTTTAATAGCCCTGTTTCAAGGATTTAGTACTGTGAATTGATTATTTTTTCATTAAATGGAAGGCAAACGGCAATAAGACGTGAAGCGAGTCAATAGATAACCAGCTAAGTCAGGACTTCAGACTCTAACCAGTTTCTTAATTAGTAGCCCATTCTTGCTGTTAATTTAACACGTTATTTAATTCCATGGCTTGTTGCTGCTCTTATTCTGCCACAGCAGACATTTCCAAAAACTCCTGCTTTTTTGTGTGACAACACTGCCAAGATGGTCTGGTGAGCTGAGTTAGATCTGCCTTATTGAGACCTCCTTTCAGATATCTCAGAATTTGTCATTTTTCTAGAGTTTTTGGGGTCAGCTATTTGTACAGCACCCCTGGAACAGGTGGAGGTTAAAATCCTTGCTCAAGGGCCCAGAAGAGTACCATCCGTTCTGTCGCTGCTGGGATTCGAACCTGCAGCTTTCAAGGTACCAGCCCAGATCCTTCAGCCAGACAGCCACCATTCTGTTCAGCAATTCAATTAACCAAATTGCCAAAAAAAAAAAAAAATTTGCACAGGTGAAAGGATAAATCTTAATGAGTAATTCAGTGTACAGTCTACTTTGAAATGTTTACTTCTACCAGCTGATATCGTGCTGAATGTTGTCTACAACACCTCTTAGAAGTCCACCACATCCTTCATTCTGGCATTTATCAGAGCACTTTCAAGTAGTGTGATGAGAAGGAATTTACTCTCGCCAAGGAGGCATTATAAACTTAACACAAAATGGTCTTGGCACCTCAGTTGCAGAACTGGCGTAATGGCAAACACCCACGGAGGAACAGAGAAGTTGTTCTTGGCCAATGAAACTGGATATGGCGTACAATACCACCGCTGCACACTATTCATTATGTTTGGCCAACCGCTGGGCCTGTGCAACACGCTAGCCCCTTTGCAGCTCTCCCACTCGCATATCAGGATGTGGATGTACACTTTAAACAGTTTGTTATTTTCATGGGAATTGTTACATATGCATAATAGAACAATTTTACATTACAGCGCATAATTAACCATATTAAAAAAAGAGTAAAAACTGTAATAATTTGAAAGTAAATTATGTTTCATGTTGAGTTAGAGGTAGTTGTTGCATTATACGTTTTCCTTCTGTTTGAATTGAATTGAATTTTGATTCTGTTTGGACTTTCATCGTGACAACTTAACATATAACAGCCAGTGAGTGAAAATCGTTTTTCTCTCTAATAAATAAACCAACTTTTTTGAATGTTTGTTTATTTTTCAATGTTTGTAGTCAAACTACTCAAAGCATCATGATGCACCAACATTAATGGACTGAAAGCCAGAAGTCTACGTGACCATCATCATCAGGTCCTTCCATGAAAATCCTAAATACAAAGAGGACTGTTTGACTTATGTTAGGTAGATTGCCCAGAGGGGACTGGGTGGTCTCTTGGTCTGGAACCCCTACAGATTTTATTTTTTTCTCCAGCCTTTGGAGTTTTTTTGTTTGTTTTTTCTGTCCACCCTGGCCATCGGACCTTACTCTTATTCTATGTTAATTAATGTTGACTTATGTTTATTTTTTTTTTTTTTTTTTTTATTTATTTATTAATTTTATTACAATCAATACATAGCAATCAAGTTTTACAAAAAAAAAGAATTATGCTAAGAACAGATCGATCCCCACCCTTGAGAGAGAGAGCAAGCCAAACGGTGTAAAATTTAAGGCTTTTAAAAATACCTAAATCAACAAATTCTCTGTGCTTTATAAAATCATTTCAAAATATTACTGATTAGATCCTGCCATGTTTTGAAAAAGTCTGCACAGATCCTCTAACTGAGTATTTGATTTTTCCAATTTTAAATAATATAACACATCAGTTTCCCACTGACTTAAAGAGGAGAGTTTGGGTTCTTCCAGTTTATCAGAATAAGTCTGCGTGCCAACAGTGTAGTGAATGCAATCACAATTTGTTTGTCTTTCTCCACTTTAAGACCCTCTGGAAGAACCCCAAACACAGCTGTTAATGGGTTAGGAGGGATTGTGAGTCCAAGACTGTCTGAGAGGTAATTAAAAATTTTTGTCCAGAATAATGTTAATTTGGAGCAGGCCCAGAACATGTGACCTAGTGAGGCTGGGGCTTGGTTGCAACGTTCGCAGGTTGGATCATGCCCTGGAAACATTTTGGAGAGTTTTAGTCGAGACAGATGTGCTCGATATATAATTTTGAGTTGTATAATTGTATGCTTTGCATATGGAGCTTGAGTGAATTCTCTGCATTGCTACTTTCCACTCCTTTTCTGATATATTAATTGAGAGGTCATTTTCCCAGTGTCCTCTTGGATCTTTGAAAGGAAGGGATTGTAAAAGGATTTTATATATTGTAGAGATGGAGTCTAACTCCTTGAAATTGAGCAATAATTTTTCCAGCGTGGATGAGGGTGCAAGATGAGGAAAATCTGGAAGGTTCTGTTTAACAAAGTTCCTGATTTGAAGATAGTGAAAGAAATTTGTAGCTGGAATGTTAAATTTGGAACGTAATTGTTCATAGGATGCAAAGACGTTGTCTATATAAAGGTCTCTAAGCAAGTTAATTCCAAATTTTTCCAGATATTAAAAACTGCATATGTTTGTGAGGGTTGAAAGAGGTGGTTCTTTTGCAGGGTGCCACAGAAAGAAGCTTCTCCGTCTTAAAATGCTTTCTACATTGGTTCCAGATTCTAAGTGAGTGGAGCACAATTGGGTTATTAGTGTATTGCCGATAACGTGTGTTTATTGGAGCACAAAGCAAGGAATACAAAGAAGTACTGCAGGATTTTACTTCTATTGCGGTCCATGCCTGTGTATGTTCTTCTATTTGTGTCCAGGTTCTTATCGACTGTATATTTGCCCCAGTAATAAAACTGGAAGTTAGGTAGAGCCATGCCGCCTTCTGCCTTTTGTCTTTGTAGGGTCGCTCTTTTGATGCGTGGATGTTTAGAATTCCAAATAAATGAGGTTATTGTTGAATCTAATTGCTTAAAGAACGATTTATTAATGTATATTGGTATGTTTTGAAATAAAAAGGAGCTTAGGAAGAATATTCATCTTAACAGTGTTAATTCTTCCAGCTAGTGTGAGATGAAGGGTTGACCATCTATGCAAGTCTTGTTTAATTTTTTCCATACAGACGACGAAATTTTTTGATAAAGAGCTTTATGTTTACTTGTGATGTTTACCCGAGGTATTTAAACTGTTCTGCAATGATAAAAGGAAGGGTGTCTAATCTAATATTATATGCTTGCGAATTCACGGAAAGAGTACACTTTTATTCAGATTAATTCTGAGACCAGAGAGCTTTTGAAATTCTGTGAGTGCTGCTAAGACTGCAGGCACAGAATTTTCTGGGTCCGATATATACAGTACCATGTCATCTGCATATAATGAGATTTTCTGTTCCAGTCCTTCTCTGCTAATCCCCTTTATCTGATCAGTATTTCGACAATGTATTGCCAGTGGTTCAATGGCAATTGCAAACAGCAGTGGTGACAAAGGGCATCCTTGTCTTGTGCCACGTTCTAGTTTAAAGTAGTCTGAGCAAATGTTATTGATGCAAACTGAAGCTTCTGGGTTAGTATACAGTAATTTAATCCATGCACAAATGTTCGGGCCAAACCCAAACTTCTCCAAAATAGTAAAAGGTATTTCCATTCAATCATGTCGAATGCTTTTCTGCATCCAATGATAATAATATTTCTGGGGTGTTTGATTTAGTTGGTGAGTATATTACATTAAACAGGCGTCGAAGATTTGAAGATAAGTGTCGGCCCCTAATAAATCCAGTTTGGTCTTGTGATATTACTGAGGGAAGCACTTTCTCCATCCTTCTAGCTATGATTTTAGAGAGTATTTTAACGTCGTTATTCAGAAGTGAAATTGGTCTGTATGATGCACATTGTAATAAGTCCTTATTTTGTTTTGGAAAGACAGTGATTAGTGCTTGGCGAAAGGTTTGTGGAAGAGATTGGTTATCTCTGGCTTCTGTAAATGTTGCTAATAGGAGGGAGCTAGCTGAGCG
The DNA here is from genome assembly GCF_016835505.1 of Polypterus senegalus. Lineage (NCBI taxonomy): Eukaryota > Metazoa > Chordata > Cladistia > Polypteriformes > Polypteridae > Polypterus > Polypterus senegalus. The sequence continues at coordinate 155,167,258 of NC_053161.1, forward strand.
GAGAATTTCTTGTAAAACTCTGCAGGGTAGCCATCAGGGCCTGCTGCTTTTCCACCTTGGAGTGACTTTATAGCATCCAGTAATTCTGATAATGACAGAGGTTTATCGAGCTCCTCCACACTAATAGCGTCAATTTGTGGTATCTGTAATTTATCCAGAAATGCATTAGATTGTATATTGTCTTCTTTAAACTCAGTAGTATATAGGGATTTATAGTAGTCTCTAAAAGTGCACATTATATTTTTGTGTTCGATGATTTTATCTCCATTCGTGTTAGTAATTACGAGATTGCGTTGCACTTCTTGCTTGTGAATTTGTTGCTAAAAGCTTATTAGCTTTCTCTCCATGTTCATAATAATGATGTCTGGATTTGTAAATTAGTTGTTCGGTTTCTTTAGTTGTCAAGAGGTTTAATTCTGAATGTAGAGCCTGCCTCCTCTTATGTAGAGTCTCGCTTGGTAGTCTGGCATGTTCTTCATCTATTTTAGTAATTTCGCTTTTTATCTCTGCTACTTTCTTTGCTTCGGATTTATTTCTGTGGGAAAGATATGAGATAATCTGTCCTCTTAAGAAGGCCTTAAGAGTTTCCCAGAGTGTTCCTGCAGAGATCTCAGGGGATGTATTTGTCTCTAGAAAGAATTCAATTTGTTTGGATATAAATTCAGTACAATTCTCGTCAGCTAATAGAAGCGGATTGAGACGCCATCTGCGGGGTGAGTGTATGGGGCTTAGTAATTTCAGCTCCAAGATCATCGGAGCATGGTCTGAAATAACAATAGCATCGTATTTACAAGATTTAATCTTAGGCAAGAAGTTATTATCTATAAAGAAGTAATCAATCCTTGAGTAGCAATGATGTACTGGTGAGTAGAAAGAATATGTTCTTGAATTTGGGTTTAAAAACCTCCAGGGATCTGATAAGTTGTGATCAGTTATAAACTTTGTAATTATCTTTGCGGTGTTAGTTGCGTTCCCCCTGTGGAGGAAGTCTTATCTAAAAGTGGATTTAGAACACAATTAAAGTCCCCAGCCATTATAAGTTTATGAGTGTTCAGATTGGGAATGGATGCAAATAAATTTTGTATAAATTCCTTATCATCAACATTAGGTGCATAAACATTTATCAAAATCATTTTACAGTTAGATAAGTCTCCCATGACCATCACATATCTCCCTTCAGGATCCAATACTACATCTGATGCTACAAATGGTACTGTTCTATGTATGAGAATTCCCACCCCTCTAGTTTTCTTTGTAAAACTAGAATGGAACATTTGGCCAGTCCAGTCTTTTGCAGCGGAACTGATCCTTACTTAGTAAGTGGGTTTCCTGTAAAAATACTATTTTAGCATTTAGACCTGTTAGGTGAGAAAGTACTTTCTTTCTCTTTAATTCGTGATTCAGGCCTTTAACATTCCAGCTTACGAAGTTAACTGTCCCATCATGGAGACACTGATTCTGAGTTTTTGGTGTCATATTATAGTCTTAACTGGAAGTGAAATAGTTTAGGTCTTAATTTCCTATTCCCCCAAGAGTTGTTGCCATGCAGCTTATTATTACGTTGATAGTTATAATTATAAAGATTGAGATGATAGATTAGATATAGATCAAGCCTGCTCTCTTTCTCTTCCCCCACCCTCCCTTTTTGCCTCCCCAGGTGAGGCTAAAACCCACTTCATGCAGTCCCAGTCCTCTGACATACCTAGAGCACGTCCAAAGCACATCAAGCCCCCATGCAGTGGCGCTTTAAGGTTAAAAGATAGAGATATCTGTTACCAATATAGTCTTTAAAAGAGGAAAAAGAAAAAAAAAGAAAAGAATTTTGCACTTAATATATATATATATATACACATACACATATACATATATATATATATACATACATACATACATATAATCTTCATCAATTTTAGTGCATTAAGATGATATCCCCAGATAATAAACCCAGGTGATGGTGTTAAAGATGTGTCCAAAACAAGCATAACAAGTCTTAATGCAGTAATAGCAATAACAGCAAACCAAGGGTATGATATTGAACAGTCTCATTTAGGGTACACATGAAATAATTAGAAAAGAAAAAAAAGAGGAGGAAAACGTAATTAAGCACAATAAAACACAAACATTTAGCCCTAGTAATACTAAGTAATGATAAGTAATAAGTAAGTAATAATAATATAAGAATATGAGAATATATGCTGATAAAAACCCGTATTTTAAAACAAATAGATCAGACAGTAGATTATTAATCCTAGCTTTATCATTTACCGCCATGACTCACAATTATGTATCAGAATAGTCCCGGATCAGCTTTCTTAACTCATTTTCTGCCTCCTCCTTGCTAGCGAAAACATAGAAATGACCCTGCCATTCCACTTTCAGTTTTGCGGATACAGGAGGCCGTATTTGACATTGGCTTGCCGTAGCGCTGTTTAATATTATAGAAGGCGGCGTTTGATAGCTGTTGCTGGAGAGAAGTCAGGGAAGGCGAATTGGCAATCTTCATATATAATATCTTCCTTTTTTTCCTGAGGAGTTCCATCACCTCTAACTTAAATGATAATCGTTCAAAACGGACTATAAAAGATCTTGGTCGGGGTCTGACGGTGTTTGATCAGCGTGACGCTGTAAGCGCTGCTATCTCAGATTCTGCTTTAAAGTCGCCCCGATTATTTTAGAAAAAGTTCAGTTCGAATTTCACGGGTTTAAACTTTCGATTCTCCGGCAAGCCTTCAATTCTGACATTATACCTTCTATTCCCATCTTCTAAAGCAGCCAGTCTGTCTCCAAGTTTTTCTCCGAGTTTTTACATTCAACTGACATTTACTGCTCTTTCCTCGGCACTGGCAGCTAGATGTTCGGCTATTTCGATCCGATTCGTGAATGTCTCACTAAGATGCTCCAATCGATCAGCAAGCGTGCTCAGTTTAGCCGAGTTTTTCTCAATGCGCTCTTCAATTTTACCCAGCACCTGTCGAAGTTCAAGCTGTACCTCTTGACGAAGCCTTTCATTTGCCTGTTGGATTTCCTGTCGCAGACATTCATTGGCCTGTTTCATCTCCTGTTTCAGTCTCTCATGTGCCTTTGCCGTTGCTTTCTCATTAGCCTTCGCTTTTCTTTATATCTTGCCTGAGGTCAGCGAGCAACACTTTCAGTTCAGATAGCTCAAATGTGCCTTCTTGTACCGTAGATGAAGCAGCAGACTCTGCTGAAGCCGGTGTCCCCGCTGCTCCAGTCCCGCGTGATTGCGTAACTGAAGCCGCGGACCTCCCGGCCTTTTCCAGTTTCAGGTAATCCTCTCCAATCGGCGAGCTATCCACATCTGCACTCACGATCGCACCTTCGCTCCCCTTTTCGCTCTCAGCAGGCGACGATGTAGCGGACCGTGGTCCCGAGGAGTCTGTACTTTCGCCCATCTGATCCAGGTCTGTCTCTGAGAGGCCGTATCTCGAACTAGGGCTTGCTGATCGCAGCTTGGATGTAGCTTTAGTCTTCGATTCTTTCGGACCCCCCTTCTTGTTGGCCATGTTTATATGTGTTTACATATACTGTAGCGGTCCCTCTCGGGTTGAATAAATACAGGATATCTCAGAATAATAAGCAAATAATATGAAAAATAGCACCACTGCTAGCGGAGCTCCACTTCAGACGTCCATCTCTCGCATCGGACGAGACCAAAACTTATGTTTATTTTTTATTGTGTCTTCTATTTTTCTATTTATTTTGTAAAGCACTTTGAGCTACATTTTTTTGTATGAATATGTGCTATATAAATAAATGTTGATTGATTGATTGATTGATTGATTTGTTAATTGTCATAGCAAAAGCTATTCTAACGGGAACCTGTTAACGTTTTAATACGAATGGCATATCAAGATCTCCTTTGTTGTCTAATGTTATCCCCTGAAGATGTACTACTTTACCTTTCTTGGACACATCCTTCTTTCTACAGTAATTCAGCCTGTGGAAGACCGGACGGTATTAACAGTTGTAGATATTCTACGTGATATTGCAAGTTGATGTTTTTATCTTCTGCACCATGACCACCATGCGGTTTCAGCATAGTCTATTGATATATATTTAACCAAGTTGCCGTGTAACAGATCGACATTTTGTTTGACATTGTTTCTCGGAGCTAAGATTGCCCGTGTACTAATTTTTTTCTTTTGATAACCCTTCGTGATGAATATCTTAAAGAGCACATATGTCCAAATCCTATTGAACTGGGAACTTAAATTGAGGAGAATGTTAAAATGTATAAGAGCTGAGAGAGCAGGAACTGTGTCTGTCAAAAGCATTCACACGAATGATTGGTGACAGTACCGTGGCCGTGGTTGAGAGGAGGGTGGGACTTGAATAAAAATCTTCCATAAAGTCCTGGCGCAGGATTTTGAGATAGAGATATTCAAACCCAATTCACATGATCTTCGTAAAACCATGAAAATGGTGACATTCTTGTCCCCCACCTGTTATTTTCATTTCCGTGTTTCAATCTAGCACTGCACTCCCTTCACCTCATCTGTCATTTCTTTCTCGCTCCCCTTTTCTTGTAAAGTGTCTTTGCTGGGCTATCAGTCTTCTCACATTGATTGTTTTAATAGCTTGGGAGAGAGAGAGAGAGGAAGAACACTTAATATTTACATGACAAACAAACAAAAAAAGCTCTCCACAATGGGTCAACAGCGTTCGTTCACATACTACTGCAGTAAGTAATACACTAAAAAACAGATGGCATATCATTCAATGCATAAGTCACACTTGGACGATGTGAACATTTTTAAATACAATCATGAGACTACCAGTCATAGACAGGATGCCCCAATTGGGGTAGCAACCCATAGTCGAAGAACCACTGCCTCAGGGCCTTTTGGTTTAAGCCCACCACTCTGCACGTCTGGTCCTAGCACCGGGTGATGGATCTTTAACAAGTCTGGCTACCTGATACAGGCCTGAAGCCCCTCTCATCCTACTGTTTCTCTTCTCTAACCTTGCGTTACCCCAGAATGAAACCACTCGCCATACCTGAACCTCTGAGACCAAGAAAATGTTAGTAGTCTCTAATCTAATGTTATAAAATAAAATCTTATTTACTTGAACATAACATCCTAAACAGTAATCTATTCTAATCAGTTATTGTTTAAGTAATAAAGAAAAAAGGGACACCTTCCAACACAGTAACCCTGACACAGAGATTCTGCCCTGCCATCTTCAAACCAGACTAAAGGATTAATAAAGTCCAGCATTGTTTTTGTAACCAAATCCTGCACATCTGAATCATTTTGATTTCTCTTCTTTTATCATCTTTACCCTTAAAAGGGGCATTCGGTTTTGGTACAATCTCTTTTCCTTACACTTAATTATTTTACAACATATGCAAAAATAAATCAGAATTACATTTCTGCATGTGAATACCTTCTCAATTACGTTGTCTTGCTTCTAATCTGAATTGCAGGTCTGAAGTTCAATCCTGAATTATTTTGAAAAGCACACTAACTCATTACTTAGGCATTTTATGATAGAATTAGGGGAGAAAGCTGGTCATGAATTATTCGAATCGATCTTCATTTGCATAATCCTATATCAACTCAAAATCACCAATTTTTTTTAAATACAGTGGTGTGAAAAACTATTTGCCCCCTTCCTGATTTCTTCTTCTTTTGCATGTTTGTCACAAATGTTTCTGATCATCAAACACATTTAACCATTAGTCAAATATAACACAAGTAAACACAAAATGCAGTTTTTAAATGATGGTTTTATTATTCAGGGAGAAAAAAAATCCAAACCTACATGGCCCTGTGTGAAAAAGTAATTGCCCCCTTGTTAAAAAATCACCTAACTGTGGTGTATCACACCTGAGTTCAATTTCCGTAGCCACCCCCAGGCCTGATTACTGCCACACCTGTTTCAATCAAGAAATCACTTAAATAGGAGCTGCCTGACACAGAGAAGTAGACCAAAAGCACCTCAAAAGCTAGACATCATGCCAAGATCCAAAGAAATTCAGGAACAAATGAGAACAGAAGTAATTGAGATCTATCAGTCTGGTAAAGGTTATAAAGCCATTTCTAAAGCTTTGGGATTCCAGCGAACCACAGTGAGAGCCATTATCCACAAATGGCAAAAACATGAAACAGTGGTGAACCTTCCCAGGAGTGGCGGCTGACCAAAATTACCCGAGGCGCAGAGACGACTCATCCGAGAGGTCACAAAAGACCCCAGGACAACGTCTAAAGAACTGCAGGACTCACTTGCCTCAATTAAGGTCAGTGTTCACGACTCCACCATAAAAAAGAGACTGGGCAAAAACGGCCTGCATGGCAGATTTCCAAGACGCAAACCACTGTTAAGCAAAAAGAACATTAGGGCTCGTCTCAATTTTACTAAGAAAAATCTCAATGATTGCCAAGACTTTTGGGAAAATACCTTGTGGACTGATGAGACAAAAGTTGAACTTTTTGGAAGGCAAATGTCCCGTTACATCTGGCGTAAAAGGAACACAGCATTTCAGAAAAAAGAACATCATACCAACAGTAAAATATGGTGGTGGTAGTGTGATGGTCTGGGGTTGTTTTGCTGCTTCAGGACCTGGAAGGCTTGCTGTGATAGATGGAACCATGAATTCTACTGTCTACAAAAAATCCTGAAGGAGAATGTCCGGCAATCTGTTCGTCAACTCAAGCTGAAGCGATCTTGGGTGCTGCAACAGGACAATGACTCAAAACACACCAGCAAATCCACCTCTGAATGGCTGAAGAAAAACAAAATGAAGACTTTGGAATGGCCTAGTCAAAGTCCTGACCTGAATCCAATTGAGATGCTATGGCATGACCTTAAAAAGGTGGTTCATGCTAGAAAACCCTCAAATAAAGCTGAATTGCAAAAATTCTGCAAAGATGAGTGGGCCGAAATTCCTCCAGAGCGCTGTAAAAGACTCATTGCAAGTTATTGCGAACACTTGATTGCAGTTATTGCTGCTAAGGGTGGCCCAACCAGTTATTAGGTTCAGGGGGCAATTACTTTTTCACACAGAGCCATGTAGGTTTGGATTTTTTCTCCCTAAATAATAAAAACCATCATTTAAAAACTGCATTTTGTGTTTACTTGTGTTATATTTGACTAATGGTTAAATGTGTTTGATGATCAGAAACATTTTGTGTGACAAACATGCAAAAGAATAAGAAATCAGGAAGGGGGCAAATAGTTTTTCACACCACTGTATATGCCATTTACCCATGGAGGTGTGAATCTTTCACCCCATTAGTCTCACATAGCCAGCCTCGCACAAAAAAATATGACAGAAGTTGCAAAACTGAATGTGCTGTCAAGGCTAAATACTGATATCTGGGTGCATGTCAGATTTCAAAAATATAAAGTTAGAGAAGAGCTGGATAAAGCAAAGTAATATGTAATATTGCCAAAATGGAGGTGAAATAGAGTGGAAATACCACAAACCTCCAAAATCAAGACACCACTCTGACACGCAATCTGCAGACACGTCCAATCTGAAACAAACCCCACTGGAGAAGACGTTTGTGTTTAAATTGCCATCCAGTTCTGTATGTGCCCAAAAAAGAGTGGAGTCTGTGGCAGCTTACATATGCAAAGACATATGTCCATAGAGCGTTGCTGAAAAACTCAACCACACTACATTTTAGCAACATGCAAATATTTCAGTGAAGTGTGTGGAAGAACAATTTTAGGGTAACAGCATTCATTTTTAAGAAACAGCATAAAGGGTTAATAAATGTCGGAAACCAGATAAAAGATCAAGTGAACAACAAAATGTACACTGAAATATACGAACTGGTTTAGGAAAATACGGAGATGGTCAAGTAAATAAAGAATGTACCAGAAGAAAGATTGATGTAATATACAAAATATACTGAAGGATGACTAAGAAATCAGCAGATGTACTATAAGCAACAAGAATGGACAGTTGTTATATGCACAGAAATTTCAAGAGTAGTGGCTCATCTCAAAAGGTATAAGAACTAGAATATAATACAAGACTTTTATACTGTAAATCATTTGGGTGTAAACCAGTGAACCAACCAGAGTAAAATGTATATATTGACTGACACTGTATGTATATTCAACAGTTTATAAAATGAACTTCTACTCTTTGTTTCTCTGACCATTCTGATCACGCTGTAATGGACTGCTTCTGAAGAAATCTCCCTCCAAGGCATTTTGCTGAGGAGTAATCAAAAGATACAATGAACAGCTTTTCTCCTGCCTAATTATTGAATTGTCCTATTAGAGGATGCTTCGACATGGAGTCACTAATTCACTGAAGTCAGCAGAGTACAATACAATACAATACAGTTTATTTTTGTATAGCCCAAAATCACACAGGAAGTGCCGCAATGGGCTTTAACAGGCCCTGCTTCTTGACAGCCCCCCAGCCTTGACTCTCTAAGAAGACAAGAAAAAACTCCCAAAAAAAAAACCCTTGTAGGGAAAAAATGGAAGAAACCTTGGGAAAGGCAGTTCAAAGAGAGACCTCTTTCCAGGTAGGCTGGGCATGCAGTGGGTGTCAAAAGAAGGGGGTCAATACAACACAATACACAGAACAGAACAAATCCTTAATACCGCATAATAATAAAGATCTTAGAAGTACGGAGCAGAATTTAACAGTAGATGATATCATATAATAAGATTTGGATATTTTTAGAGTCCTGGAGACCTCATCCATCAAGCTGCCTCCCCCATTTGGCCATTCCATGGCTGAAACAGTGCTGGGCCAGCCAATCCGATGAAAGGACCCCTCTTTCCCGTGATTCCTGTGATCCTCCATCAGGGATGACTTTACCACCGGCAGGCAAACAACTTGTCAGGTGGGCCGTGGCACCAATTGCCACATTTGGGTACCAAGAACAGAAACAGAATAGGTGAGGGTTAGTATTCAATTCTAACTATCATGTTACTTATGTTATAGTGCTAATGACTAACAACAGAGATGCAGTCTGTACAGTTAATCAGCAGCTCTAGTCAGGGTATGCTAAACTGAAGTAGTGAGTCTTCAGCCGGGATTTAAAGGCTGAGACTGAAGGGGCATCTCTTATAGAAGCAGGAAGACCATTCCACAGTTTAGGGGCCCTGTAACTAAAAGCTCGACCTCCAACTGTTATTTTATTAATCCTTGGAATCCTAAGCAGACCGGCATCTTGAGATCTTAATGTGCGCTCAGGTTTGTAAGTCATGATAAGTTCAGACAAGTAAGCCGGACCTTGGCCATTTAATGCTTTATATGTTAAAAGGAGGATTTTGAAATCAGTCCTAAACTTAACCGGGAGCCAGTGTAAGGATTTAAGAACTGGAGTTATGTGTTCATATTTTCTTGTTCTTGTAATAATTCTTGCAGCCGCATTTTGGATTAACTGGAGGCTGTATAGAGAACAGTTTGAACAGCCAGTGAACACCGCATTGCAGTAGTCAATCCTACTAGAGATAAATGCATGAATTAATTTCTCAGAATCCTGTTTATTTAGAAAGCGCCTTAATTTCCCAACATTTTTAAGATGGAAGAAACATGTTTTGGACAACTTTGTAATATACGATTTAAATGACATGCTAGAATCAAAGATAACTCCTAGATTGCGGGCTGATTCAGTAAAATTAATGGTGATTCCAACTGAGTTAAATGATGACAGAATATTGCTGTGATCAGCGTCATTCCCTCCAACAATTAACATCTCTGTTTTATCTGTATTTAAAGACAAGTAGTTCTCATTCATCCACTCCTTTAATTCACTAACACAACTAATTAAAGACAACATCAGAGAAACTTCATTTGATTTAAATGAAAAGCATAACTGGGCATCATCTGCATACAAGTGAAAATTAAAATTATGTTTCCTAATGAGAGATCCTAGCGGCAGCATGTAAAGTGAAAACAGTAAAGGTCCCAGTACTGAGGCCTGCGGGACACCATATCGAACTTCTGTGTATAATGATGGAGTACTGTCTGCACATTTCTGTACATACTGGAATCGATTTGATAAATAAGAACTAAACCAAGCGAGCACGGGGCCTGTAAGCCCAACATCGTTTTCTAGCCTGTGCAGTAAAATAGAATGGTCAATGGTGTCAAATGCTGAGAGTCACCCTAACTTGTGATTACTGGACATGCAGAGCAATAGATTCATACCCGACTATTACTCCCCACTATGTAGATGACAACCAGAATCTCATATCCCAGGGGGGTATTCCAGAAAGCTTGGTTAACTTACCATTTGGTAAATCATAACCTCTGGGTTGATTTACCCCAAACCCGCATACCATGAGTATGTCGGTTCCAAAACACCTGAGAAGAGTAAGTTCAATCAACCTCCTACTGGTTACCCAGAGTCAATGCGCGTGCACCGTGCATACATAAAGACGTTTTCAATGGATCGCCGATTTCACAAGTCAAAACGGAAGATCAAGGAGAAAAAAAGCGAGCGGCATATTTCACAGAGGTGGAGTTGGAGGTGTTAATGCAGGCGTTTGAATAATTCAAGCCTATCATAATGAAAAAGTAATACGGCTGCATCGGCTAAAGAAAGAGAGTTGGCTTGGCAAAAAATAACGGACAGAGTAAATGCGTGAGTGTATTAAATTGCAAAATTGACATCGCCTCCCTTTTATTATACTGTAAAATAATGAAACACCCCTTCCGCACCCTTTTCACTGTTAAATCACTTTGAATGCATTCACTTTTCCTGCCATTCATTTCTTTAGGTTAAAATAACAATGTGTATTGACTAGGAATATATGGTTTCTTATTTAATAAGGTGTAATCCGTCTGGATGCAGAAGAACTTTGAGCCAAGTCAAAATGAAACATAAAAACATACTGCAAAAGGTAATAGTTGATTACACGATCACTGAACTATTGATTAAACACAATTTAGTATATTCTGTCTGTCATGTAGCTAATAGAAAGCAAGCTGGGGCCCACCACCACTTCCCCTCACCCCATCTGAGGAGTTGTTAATAAAGGGCGATCAGTGGTTGCTGGCATTCCAGGGGGCACTTCGTCACACACACCATGCACCACAAGTAGCATGGTGAAATGTAAGTTTACCACTATGATTTGTTTTCATTATATGACTTAATAAATTACTATCTCTGTCACTTAAAGGCTTCAAAATGCTTAATGTTTTTATGCAGGCTGACTTTATTGAACTTTATTGAACACAAAATCCAGTTCTTACCTGCACATTGATACTATGAATAGATTTCCTATTAACATAGTCTCCCTCATTCATTGAAGGAGCTTTAATAGGAATGTGGGTGCCGTCAATGCACCCAATTACATTTGGAAACCCTGAAATAGAAAGTCATATAGGGAAGTATCAAGTGTGTGTGCAGGATGAATACATCTATAGATATAAATAGTATGACTACATATTAAATATGCGTCATGAATTTTACTACAAAGGACAAACCTGCCACTCTGTGGAATTCCTCTTTAATTACACGCAGAGGTTTATGGCCAGGGAACTGTACAAACGTGTGTAAGAAGTGTTTCAGTGCCAGACATACTGTCGCGAACGGCTCTACACACAGTTGCCATTCCAACATGCTCTGCATCGCCCACACAAAAAATGCCCTGAGGCAAAAACCGAAGTGCTATGCACAGAATGTTTTCTGTGCTAAGCGCAGACCCGCGGTTTGTGACATGTGCAATATGCGGTGCCAAGAGATGGGTCAAGTAGATTAACGATTCTTTTGAAAACCGATAACGCTCTTTTAAAAAATCATTTGGAAATGAAAAGACATCAATACGCGGTCTTATTACTCTCTCCCGGCAGAAAAAACCTCGGATAATTTGTGCTTCCACGTCCACAGGATCGTCATCAAAAGGGCACGCCATGCTCAGTAACCTTCTGAAACAAACTTACCCTGGAACATAACCTGCCACCGAGCAGGTTATCTTCAGAGAGTAAGCTGCTATGGTTACATACATACCCAGAAAGTTACCTCCGTTTTTGGAACCGAAAGTTGAGGTTATCCACTAACTTACCCTTAAACTTACCCGGGTATGTCACATAACCTGCTTTCTGGAATACCCCCCAGGTTTTACTTACTAGGGCAGTTGATACCTTCCACACAGCGAGAGTAATTGGACTCTGAGGTGATACAAGAAGCTAACAAACAAAGACCCAGCCCTCATAACAGACAATACTGCGAATATGGTATGTGCTGCTAAACAGATGGAGTGGCTGCACATTGGATGTTTCGTACACACACATTCTCAGCCTCACAAGCAGCTCTCAAAACACCAGCCGTTACACACTGCTTGGCCGCATGAGACACATTGCATTATTTTTTATCATAGCAGTATGACAAGCAACAAGCTCAAAGAGAAGCAGAGGATACTGCAACTGCCCACACATAAGCAGGTAGTCAACATGGTGACCCAATGGAACACCGCACTGGAGCTGCTGGAACTCTTTCTAGAGCAGTAATCAGCAGTCCTGCTGTTCCCCCCAACCCCATTGAGTAATAATTTACATTTGTTTGCGGTAATGTGATCTTTACTATCATTATTTTTTGAGACATTCGAATTATAGAACTCCGATTATCTCTAATCTGCTCTGCATGTGTTTCGCACCGACGTTTTTGATTTCTTTATGATGTTCTACTTTGTCATCTACCCTTTCTCTTTTATTTCCGGCCACGGGCCTGGCTAAATCTCTTGGAACGTGAAAGTGTCTCTTTTCACAAGATCACGTCTCGTCGCAGGATAAAAAGGTGTCTCAAGATTTTTTTATTATAATAGAGCGATATTGTACTCAAATTATGTAACATTTTCTACAAGTTAAAGGGATTTAAATAGGGGTATGTGAAATCTTTTAAGATATGTGGCCCTGAAGGACAGGCTGTATGCAACATCCGCATTAGACCCCTCGCTTCCTTTCCTGTCTGATGAAGCCTGTTGTGAGATATTCTCTGGATCGATGACTGAAGTGGTTGGTCCAGAGCAAATGGAGGCATCTAATGCAAGTTAAAGAAGAACAGAAATGACTGATTGTTCTTGTATATTACAGCATTTGAATATAAATTCAAAGTAGTCCCCCCCCCCTTAGCAATATTAAACAAAGTCCCTAGCAAGTTCCCAATTAATTTTCCAATTAAAGTTTAGTCCAGAATATTTTCCACAGCAAGAATCTGACAGTGAGTGAGCTGAGCAAACTGAATGTACAGCAGGAAGTCAAATCCCTTGAACCTTTTGAAGTGGAAGATGTCCCTACTGCAACCAAAGAGATCAAAAGAATCTTCTGCATCAGCACTGATGGTACTGCTTGGACCACAAGCTACGGTATTACAGAAAACTCCAGCTGAAAAGGCACAGGAAGAAGTGAACAGATACAGGAAAGTACAACTTGTTCCACTCTCTGACAATCCACTGAACTGCTGAAGAGTGCATGCAGGTAAATATCTTCTTTTGGCTCGTCAAACAAAGTGGTATCTTTGTATCCCAGGGCCCAGTGTCACTTGTGAGGGGGTTTTCTGAACCGCTGGTGATATTGTTACTGCACAAAGAAGCTGCCTCACTCCACAACATATAGATCAGCTCCTTTTCTTGTAAAAAAAAATCTTGCATTCTCTGAGAAGTGAGATAGTAGTCCTGAAGGGGCTTAGTATCGTGGACTTTACAGTGTCCACTTCAAAGGTTTGACAAGATCTGGTTCCTCGCGCTGTTTTCAAAGAAAAGACTTTTTTCAATTTGATTGTTGGCTGTTGACATTTTAATATATGGTTGTTTGTAACTTAGTCTTTGTGCTGTATTTATTTAAATTAGAATGGATCCCATCCTATGTTAAATAAAAAGTTCATTAATGCAGCTGCATTAGGGTCAATTCTTAACACATGCATTAATATTTTATCAATTTATCACGTTATATCAAATCAATTTGGGACCGTGTGAATCGGAATTGAATCGATTCATGAAAACAGAAATCAATACCCAGCTCTTGTCATGACAGATTCAGAGGTTACTTAAACTGTCGCCCAGGATGATTACCTTTGTGGTTTTACATACTTTGTCCAACACAACGGTTAAAATTCTTTCTTGGTTTCTAAATTGTTTACTGGGGCTGAGAGATTGCTAGTGGGTCGAGGTGGCTTTTTGTTTGTTTTAATAGTAGAGAACTGCATTGCCTTTGTATAGTGGGATTCTGTGTCATCTGTTTAATGATGGGCTAATTTGATAATGAAAGTTAACTTAGACTTTACTTCACGCTTGACCACTTCCTGCTTATCTTGATCTTAAGTACATCAGATAAGCCTGAAGTCATATGATTAAAATAGACTGTCTACAGATCCAACAACAGGTCTATGCCACCTCCAGATTTTGGACGTAGAGACTTGGGATGAATGTACGGTTTCTAAAATGTTAGTTGATATGCATGTAGCAATTTTCTTGTTCTTCCTTGTTCTCCAGTGTGAATTCTTGGATGTAGTGAAGGACTAGGTTTATCAGAGAATTGTCTCTCGCAGGGTTAATTTCTCCATTAGGTTTAGTCTTTCATATAGTCAAGAGAGAAGCAAACCTCTCATTAATCATGGTGTACTGATCCCAGTGTGAATTCTTCTATGGACCTGACAATTACAGTTAGTCCCAAATTATTTCCAGCAATCAGAATAGCTATATGGCTGGTCTCCAAAATGAAGTCTTGTGTGTAACTGAAGACCACGTTTGTCAGCAAGTTCTTTGCCACATACAGAACAGCAAAATGGCTTTTTCCCAGTGTGAATTCTCATGTGGGTCCTCAGATTGCCTATTTGTGAGAATTGTTTCCCACATTCAGAACAGGAAAAAGGCTTCTCTCCAGTATGAATTCTCACATGGGTCTGGAGAGTGCCTATTTGGGAGAATTGTTTGCCACATTCAGAACAGCAATATGGCTTTTCTCCAGTGTGAATCCTTATGTGTAACTGAAGGCCACGTTTATCAGAGAATCGTTTTTCGCAATGGGAGCAGCAATATGGTTTCTCCCCAGTGTGAATTCTTGCGTGGATCTGAAGCCTATTTCTGGTGATGAATGCTTTTCCACATTCGGGACAGCAATATGGTTTCTCTCCCGTGTGAATTTTAGTGTGGGTATGAAGATGGCCTATTTGAATAAATCGTTTACCACATTCAGAACAGGAATATGGCTTCTCTCCTGTATGAATTCTTCTGTGGGTTTTAAGATTGCTACTGCTGAAGAATTGTTTACCACACTCTGAACAGCTGAGCAGCTTCTGTCTAGTACGATTCCACTTGCGTTTAGTTTTAGATTTTTGTTCATAAGGGTTTGCCTGCCCTTGGCAAACATGCAAGGGTGTTGAATTTTTGCCATACACCTGTCGTTGGGTGTTGACTGCATCTACACATATTTTTGCAACAGGCAAAGAATAATACTCTAATTGGACCAGTGACACCACCCCGGATTCAGATTTCAAGTTTTCATTTTGCTGTGGTCTAAAGGGAAGAGATGTCTGGGGAAATGAAGACGTGGAGAAGGTACCATTTCCTTGTATATCTGCAAAATAAAAAAAAAAAAGAAGTTTCATGTACAAAAACTTTCAAGAGGAAATATTTTAGTGTACAACAGCTTATTCTCTTTGAAATAACCCAACTGTCAACAATAAGAAAGCGTGAGCATTTTCATCTTACAACAATGACAAAAACCTCTTACTTTATACATTTAAAAAATAAAATTGGAAACCTTTAGACAAAGCATATGAAAAGAAAAACTGTTATAGTTGTGAACCTAACACAAGTCACAGTTTATATTGTGTATATACATCTTCCCAAAAATCTTCATGCGATTTTCTCCCACTACTGGGGCCTCATTTATAAAGCTTGCACACACAAAGAGAGGTTTAAAACATGCATACGAATCTTCAATGAAAACATTGGGATTTATAAAAGAAAACCTGACGGGTGAACATGCGTACACCATAACTTTAGAGAAACAGGGAAATGACTCCCTTGATCATAGCAGGTCCCCGAGTCATTATTATAATGTGTGTTTACATGAGAAACATTGATCCTCAAAAGTGTGGAGTACGATGTAAAGACTGCAGTTCAGTTCCCTTTTAAGAGGGCCAATGTTGCGCATTTGTGCTGAAGAACTTTAGTCTTTCACCAGTTTATACCAGCTACCTGATCTCGGGGAACTGGCCAACAGGTCAGAAATAACTTAGCCAAGATTCACTCTATCATATTCGAAGACATTAGCTGACTGAGGAGGCGGTGCCTCCAAATTTTGTGTGGTGCAAGAATACATACATAAAACATTTTCGCCAACCAAGAGGTATTCTGCAGCAGTGTTGGGTTCTCCTAATGTAATCACATCACTTTACTGCACTCATATTGCATTAAGGGCATCTAATGAGAATGAAGTTGCCTTTTTCCAGCTGCAAACTGTTACATTCCATTACTGTACAAGTCATATGCGATGCCAAGATGAGACTGACAAATGTCACGTCTCCAAGGCCTGGGTCAGCCCACGATTCATTTATTTTGTGGCAAACTAACATTGGCAGACATGATGGTATTGTACTTGGTGGCTGAAAACTAATATTTTCACACATTGTGTACTACTCATCATATCAGCAGTCATGTTGCTACACGTGCCTGGTATTAGCGGCTATCTGCTCAGATGTTGGCACTTTACACCTTTCCTGGACCCCTGTAACAAAAAAGAGAGATGCTATCTTGCCACACATGATCTTGGTGGTGGGGTCTTAACACGTCTACCAGCCAACAAACATCTGCAGCATTGTGTCTTTATAGGTATGAGGCGGATTAGCAACAAGGCGTATTCATAATACAATTGTGATTTATAAAGGGCAAGTTACATGGGAAGAAGCCTAAGCCTGTTTTGTTTTTTTGTAATTAGATTTTTTTTTTTTATTCATTGCCATCCAAATATTTTCACATTCGAATCTATGCAAAGTTTTATAAAGGAGGTCCATGATTCCATACACAAAAAGGATATGGAAGTTAGGTTATTTGGTAACTCTAATATCCCTCTCATTATCAGTACTGTTTCATACCACATCAGTTTAAAGTTTGGTTAAATTATTAGTATTTATGCATTTTATATTCTGTTACAGAAAAGGGTACAATATTGTTCACTTTAATAATAGAAGTACTTTTAATAAAAAATGGTTGAAGGGGATTGGGACTTAGAGTAAGGGATGAGTGATATTGACTGAATTTTAAAAATGACAAAATCCTGGAACTTTAATTCTCCAAATTTGTCCCTCCCTTTCTTATCTCTCTATTATAATAGAGAATCTTGAGACGAGACAATCGCCGAGAGATTTTCTCAAGTCTCGCCCTCCTCTCAACCATTTATGGTTAACGTCTCACGCCCACAGTCCTCTCACCTCTCATTCATGTGAATGCTTTTGTCAGACATAGTTCCTGCTCTCTCAGTTCTTATGAATTTTTATGTTTTCCTCATTTAAGATCCCAAATAAAGACTTATTATGTCCAAATCTTATTGAAGAATTTCCTCCCAAAGGGTTATCAACAGAAGAAATGAGTACACAGGGAATCCTAGCACTGAGAAACAATGAAGTCAAATGAATTAACGCGGAAATTGTTGATCGGTTACATGGCAAATTGGTTAAATGTGTATCAATAGACTGTGCTGAAACAGTTGGTGGGGATAGTGCGGAAGATGAAAACATCAACTTACAATATCCCGTAGAATATCTACAACCATTAACAGTCCGGTCTTCCACTGCACTAATTACTGTTGAAAGAGGGATGAATCGTAATATTGTGTAATTTATATCTGAGTGATGGGCTATGAAATAGGACAAGCTTAGTTGTATTCAAAATTGGTCGAACAATTCTGACATGTAAAATTTTAACAGGCGACAAGAAAGGTAATATAGTAACATCTTCCGTTGATAAAATTAAGACACCAAAGGGGACCTTGAAATGCCATTCGTATTAAAACGTTTAGCTTCCCATTTGAATAGCTTTTGCTATGACGATTAACAAATAACAGGGACAAAAATTTGAAAAACTCGATCCATCTACTGTATTAGGGAGAAACACGATATTCACTCACAGGCAGTTATACATTGAGTTGTCACAATGTGATTCTGTGTTTGGACTTTCAATTCAAAGAAATATTGACAAAAAGTTAATTTCAAATTGTTTTTACTTAAGTTTTACAGTAAAAGTGTAAGTTTAAAAAGTATTTGCGTGCTAATTTCAAAGCCAGACAGAATGACAATGTATAACGCAACAAATACCTCTAATGCAACATGAAACAATTCTTTCAATTTATTACGTTTTACTATGGTTAATCATTTACTGTAATGTACAATAGTTAGGTCTATTATGCATATGTAACAACCCCCATGAAAATAATCTGTTCAAATTGTACATCTGCTTCCCCATACGTGAGTGGCAGAGCCGCAAAGTGGCTAGTGCCAAGTACCCACTCGGGGGTTGGCGAGCGAAGCAAGCAGAGGGCAAAGCCCCCTATTTATTAAATAAACCACTCATTATGCCTCATTTGCATGCCTCAGCTACTCGTCATGCAATACTCTGGTACCCTTTCTGTTCAAATACAACTCATTGGTGGAATAGATCCTATCTTTCATAAAAAATGAAAGACCTTTAAAAAGCCAATTCTCCAGGCAGGATTTAAATCGGCAATTACTTTTGTGCGCCAGACTGCCGCAGCTATCATCTCACATGTCCACTCACTCACTAACTTGCATTTCAGCCCAATCGGACAGCAAACCCATAAAGAGAAACAGCAGTATTAGCTCTAAAACAACTGCGGCAGGCAAGTTCAGAATGCTGAAAGTAAACTGAATCAATGCTTAGGGTCAGGTAAATAATGCAAGACAAATATACTACTGCATTACGAATTTAACAGAGTGGATAGAACAATTCTAGTCTAGCACACGTTTTTGTGCACAAGCTGCGGAGTAACAAAGCACAACTTAGGGTTGATGTTGGAGCGTACTGGGAAATTAAGTAGACAGACGTGAGGAGCCAATGAAAAAGTAATAGTAAAAAGATCAATTAAACTGTATTTTGATACAGCTATATTTTAGCACAGAAAACTCAAGCCCTATACAGAAAATGTTACAATCAATCACTGCTAAGTACAACAATACCAACACGTGAATATTGCAGCAATTTGGCTTTCAATTTTATTTATTCACGTGGTTTTGTCATTAATTTGCTTAAAATAAAAGTTAGGCTTTGCTGGAACCCTCCAACTTGTTTAAATTACAATAAGAGTATGCACAAAAATCCTTCTGGTTTACGTGATGCATTATTGATTGTATGGTATGATACTTCTCGCTAGCAATATCTCCCATTGTATAGATTTCCACTAGCATTTTTTAAAAAAGATAATACATTAGGATGAACTCACATCATATACGAATCAATTAATCTCAACCATCACGTCAGAATCCCACAAACAAACACAAAGGCTCAACCCACCCGGCATCAAGCCTGTGTGAAGTATAGACAAAGTACTAATGTGACATGCATGAGGAATATTCAGATATCAATACAGTGATCATTTCTGTACAGTTTGACTGCAGTACTGACATATTTAAAATATTTTACCAGCATTGTGTTGGTTCAAAACCAAGTTTCTGTATAAAACATGAACTTAAAATGATCACATTTTAGTTAAAAGACATTAATTGTATAACAACAAATCAATATTTTATAACTTTTCCAATTAGCTCAGTTTCAGGAACAAATGAAAGCAAAATATGGAACTCTTATTTGTTTAAACTGCATCCCACATCTTGAAGCACTTCAAAAAATTATAAAAAGAACTTCAGCCAATGCTAAATAATGACGAAACGCTGAAAAATGTATTTCCAGAACCATCCCTCCTGGCATACAGACAACCACCAAACCTGCTGCAACTAATTGCTTGAAGCTCCCTAAGTGGACCAACAGATAAAATGGCACATCTTCCCGCCCACAGAAAAGATGCAAAATGTGTCCTTACATTTATGATACAGATCGTGTAGTTATACCACACTGCTGGCTAGAACATCGCATAAAGGGATCATGAATATTTTAAATATGTCAGTACTGCAGTCAAACTGTACAGAAATGATCACCTAATGCAGATCATCTAATGTGGTCTACCTAATTGTCTGTATGAAATGAACCGACACTGCCCTTTTGGTGAGAGAGACTGGACAAACACTCCGTGAGAGAATGAATTTCCACAGGTTCCACATCAAGCATGGCAATAGGGATGTACTTGTTGGAGGTCATTTCAGCAGCCATGGACAATGAGAAGGGCTCTTAAGTCACAGTGCTTAAGGGCAAATTCAAAACATAGCAAGAGAGAAAAGAATGGGAAGTTAAACTCATGCTAAAATTTAACACATTACAACAGGTTTAAATAGAGACAAGAGTTTTATAACAAGACTAGCTGATTACCCAGTGGCTTCGCTCACTGAGTGCAATGGAAAAAAAAATTATAAATTATTAAACAATAAAACAGTAACATGTAAGAAGTAAAGATACATTGAGCAGTACTGGAGTGTTTTCAGGTAAAGTACATTTTAAAGGCGCTATAACACAACAGGTAAGTAGCACTAACAGCAGCTTAAATGTATTTGGATCATCTCTCGGTAGCAGATCCCTTGTGATAGGCGCTACACGACCACTGTGGTATAGAAATTACATTTTCTATGCGATCCTGCAAATTTCTGCCTGACAACCTTGCACTACGTGCCTATGATTTAAGAGAAAAATTATTCTGAGAAATGTGGACGCTGCCCTTCCGTGCTTAACGGGCAGAAGGTACAAACAATTCCCAAGTCCAAAACTTAACATGAAGAGGTCAGTACATCTTCTTAGATGTAAACCCTCCATCTTCTTAAAATAATTCATCACAAAAGCAACCTTGAATGTTGCGGGGTTTTAGTGACCTGAACTCACCTTAAAGAAGAGTAAGTAGTTATGCAGCGC
>NC_053161.1:155532705-155627595 GCF_016835505.1 Polypterus senegalus
ATTATGGGACCTACATGCTTTACGTGAGTTTCATAGACATTTATAACACCACTGTGAGCGTGGGACATGACTGACAGGTGTGTTAATAAATGACAAGACAAGGGGGGGGGGCACAGCTCAACAAATAACAGCTAACAGCATGTGCGGCAGAACAATGGGGTTTGGGCTAGAATTGCCTTTAAATTATATCAGCTGAACTCTTGGTAGTCATTTCATCAATAATGCTCTCCCGTATAGTGCAACTGGCCTTGTTCAGTGCAGATCGTACCGAAGACCCCTTTCATTATTCTGAAGGGTCACATCAAAATGTCAAACTGACGCCTCTTGTTTATATCTTTCAATCCAAATACAATTGTTGAGGAAATGAGTTTGTCATAAATATTTGATTTCTGGAGTCTCCAATGAAACTATTAAGAAAAACAACAATTCCAACTATGACCATCACAAATGTGCACAACAGGTTGCTGTGCAGCACTGGTTATGTCTGAGCCTTCACATGTAAGAAATCATACGCACTGTATGTGCCATATGGCGACTTTCCTACAAAATGTTACACAAAGAAGCGCAGAAAATGAGAAAATAAAATACATTGCTTTTTTCTTTCAGCTGCTGTACATTGATTCATACATATATTATGTACAGTATATGCTAATAATGCAAATAATAAAGTATATATAATATATAATTTAATATATATGGTAATGCTGCATTGTGCTTGCCAGAGCCTACCCAATGGTGTCATGCTCATTTTCTGCTCATTTTAAAAGGACCACTAGCTTTAAGCCACAGAAAGGCAGAAAAACCATGTGACTTTACAGGCTTGCCATTTTATAGGTGTCCCTGCCACCGATGTTGTAATGCCAGCTCACATTTCTGGTGACACCTGCCTGGCTGATGTAACTTGCCCATGTTATTCACATTTTCTCTCTTTTTGTCTGCAGACTGGATGATCCAAGACAGGAAGACTGGTGACCTGACTTCTGCTTCCAGGAAAGGATCTGCACCTTCCAGTCCCGGTCATATTTACAGGCCACTAATACAATGAAATGGCAGTCTCACTAATGGACTCACATCTGGCGTCATGAAACTAAACCACAATGGCCAGCTGGCAAAAGCTCAACCTAAAAACTGGACCAGGCCAGAGTTGGACTGGAGAGACTCGGATAACAAAATACTGAAATTGGTGTGTGATGATGTAGCTGTCAATTTGGAAAACTTGAAAACTGAGCCATTCTCTGAACATGAGGGGTTTTAATGTCAGTTAGAAAAAACATACCTTGTGTGGGTGCGGCACAGAAAGCTAACCTTTTCAACCATGATTTTTATCTTTAGTCATCTGACAGGAAGCTGATCTTCTGAGAAATTATGCTATGAAATGGCTAGCTGAAGGGAAGTGGTACAACATCTCAGAAGAGAAGGTCCCAGGGGAGAAACAAATGTTGGAGGATCTGAGCACTATGGCAAAAATATTTCTTAGATAAACAGAATTAGATTTGCAAAAAAGAGGCAATCATCTTGTAGATAGGGAGGAAGGTAAGAATATAATTTTTGTTTCTAATTCTTGTATATTTCATTTTAAATGTATTTATTCTTGTGCTTTAATAAACACGCTAACTGCTATTATTAATAATCTGGTCCAGATTCTTATACATTTCTGGTCTCAGATGTTCGGGGTTGGGGGTGGGGGTGAGGACTGGGTGTCATTTAAGGGCTAAGCAGGCTGAGGGATGTTAAATACAGGCCTGTGAGGCAATGGTCTGCAAAAGATAAACCAAACTTAAAGTCTCAACAACAGGTGCAACCACCAGAGATCTGGAACTGCAGGGTGAACCTTAAAGGGCCCTAAAATCGCCATTACCTCTACATCTCTCACGATTAGCCTGGCAAAGAGAGGTAGATAACCTGGGTGTCCCTCCAGGTCTGGATCTAGACACTGGAAAGAAGTTATATATCTTCTGTAAACTAAATTCTTCACTTTTTCCCTCTCTACCAGCTTACTGGCTGGTGTACCAAAGCTTTATCTTGCTCTTGCATTATGTTATGTATACAAATATATACATACATACATACATATATATAATGTATGTATGTATGTGTGTATATATATATATATATATATATATATATATATATAGTGTCTCTTTTCTGGTGCTACACAACACAATGTCATCAGAAAAAAGCAGGCACCAAGACCCAGTACTCCAGATGAGGCGTCACCAGTGTATTATAAAACCTCCTTGGACTTGCACTCCACACATCAAGGCACTATATAACTTACCATTCTGATAGCCTTCTTAATGGCTTCTGAACACTGTCGGGAAGTCGATAGCATAGAGTCCACTACGACTCCTAAATCCTTCTCATAAGGTGTACTCCTGATTTTCAGATCGCCCATTGAGTATTCAAACCTGACATTTTTACTTCCTATGTGTAATACTTTACATTTACTGACATAAAATTTTATCTGCCACAAATCTACCCAAGCCTGTATGCTGTCCAAGTCTCTCTGTAATCATTTAATGGATTCCAGATTATCTGACGGTCTCCCTATCTTGGTATCATCTGCAAACTTAACCAGCTTGTTACTTACTGTATATTCCTATCTAAATCATTTATATATATTAAAAACAACAGGGGCCCTACCACTCTTAACATCGGCCAATTCTGATGAGGTTCCTCACAGCCATCTTAGAAGACTTCGCTGGTGTGTGCTTTGAACCTGCTGGTGAAAGAATATCAGACTATGGGGTTTTGATGTGGAGAGTGAACTTTAGATACAAACATTCAATAACTTCACTCTTAAAAATCCTGGTTCTTGTTGTGTGGTTCCTCATTGAGCCGTTGCTTGACCAAGCACCATTTCATTCTGGAACGGGTTCTTTGCATGTGAAGTTGGTTCTTTATGCTTTGAAAAACTTCTTAATATAGACAAAAATATGTACTGTATGGTGGGCTGCAGGACACTAGCAGATTAAGAGAACCAGGACTTAGCCTGTGTTACCAGAGGTGTGCAGCGAGAGTCCTTTTAAAATCGTGACCCATTGGTATTTCACAAATCTGTTTCCATTTATTTATGTTTGTTTATTGTATGGAGGCTGTTCTAAATAAACAAAGGTTCATTCTAGAACCTTCATGTGGATTTGGCATCGCTCTGAAGAGCCACTGTGGTATCTTTAATTTTAAGAGTGGGTCAACAAAGATTTGGATAAGGAGATTAAAAAAGAAGGACAGCATGGTGGAGCAGTGGTAGCGCTGCTGCCTCGCAAGTGTGTTCGGGTGTGCTTGGTGTGTGGGTGTTTATGTGTGTGTGTGTGTGTGTGTGCTGTGGTGGGCTGGCGCCCTGCCCGGGATTTGTTTCCTGCCTTGCGCCCTGTGTTGGCTGGGATTAGCTCCAGCAGATCCCCGTGACCCTGTAGTTAGGATATAGCAGGTTGGATAATGGATGGCTGGTTGGATTAAAAAGAGTGAAGGACTGGTGTACAGTTAAGTAGTAAAAGTCATCAATTAAACTGGTGTTCGAATGTGCAGAGCTGGAAACATTTGAAAAACACTAGGAAAGTTGAAAACACAAGATAATTGTTTGACCGTGGTGTATCCAGTACAAATCCACCAACAGAAAGACATCAATACTAATGAAAATGATCTGTAATAGCTGGGAGGGTTTCAAAAGAATAATGAAATACAGCTTAGTTTCAAGATATACATTCACCTAAAGGATTATTAGGAACATCTGTTCGATTTCTCATTAATGCAATTATCTAATCAACCAATCACATGGCAGTTGCTTCAATGCAATTAGGCGTGTGGTCCTGGTCAAGACAATCTCCTGGACTCCAAACTGAATGTCAGAATGGGAAAGAAAGGTGATTTCAGCAATTTTGAGCGTGGCATGGTTGTTGGTGCCAGACGGGCCGGTCTGAGTATTTCACAATCTGCTCAGTTACTGGGATTTTCACGCACAACCATTTCTAGGGTTTACAAAGAATGGTGTGAAAAGGGAAAAACATCCAGTATGTGGCAGTCCTGTGGGCTGAAAATGCCTTGTTGATGCTAGAGGTCAGAGGAGAATGGGCCGACTGATTCAAGCTGATAGAAGAGCAACTTTGACTGAAATAACCACTCGTTACAACCGAGGTATGCAGCAAAGCATTTGTGAAGCCACAACACGCACAACCTTAAGGCGGATGGGCTACAACAGCAGAAGACCCCACCGGGTACCACTCATCTCCACTACAAATAGGAAAAAGAGGATACAATTTGCACGAGCTCACCAAAATTGGACAGTTGAAGACTGGAAAAATGTCGCCTGGTCTGATGAGTCTCGATTTCTGTTGAGACATTCAAATGGTAGAGTCAGAATTTGGCGTAAACAGAATGAGAACATGGATCCATCATGCCTTGTTACCACTGTGCAGGCTGGTGGTGGTGGTGTAATGGTGTGGGGGATGTTTACTTGGCACACTTTAGGCCCCTTAGTGCCAATTGGGCATCGTTTAAATGCCACGGGCTACCTGAGCATTGTTTCTGACCATGTCCATCCCTTCATGACCACCATGTACCCATCCTCTGATGGCTACTTCCAGCAGGATAATGCACCATGTCACAAAGCTCGAATCATTTCAAATTGGTTTCTTGAACATGACAATGAGTTCACTGTACTAAAATGGCCCCCACAGTCACCAGATCTCAACCCAATAGAGCATCTTTGGGATGTAGTGGAACGGGAGCTTCGTGCCCTGGATGTGCATCCCACAAATCTCCATCAACTGCAAGATGCTATCCTATCAATATTGGCCAACATTTCTAAAGAATGCTTTCAGCACCTTGTTGAATCAATGCCACGTAGAATTAAGGGAGTTCTGAAGGCGAAAGAGGGTCAAACACCGTATTAGTATGGTGGTCCTAATAATCCTTTAGGTGAGTGTATACAAATTTTGAATCTCACCTTGAATTTTACTTCTTTGCACCCTGTACAGTCAGGAAAGGAACCTGCAACTGTAACCTGGTCATGTAGGTTAAAAAATGGATGGACTGCTGGGCAGACAACTACAAGTCTGCTCATTACATTCAAAGGATAAATTAGAATTTATCTGTGCTGGGATTTCTAATTCAAAGATTTCAAACACGATGCTACAAGTTAAAATAATTGCAAGTCATAGGTGATTAGTCATTCAATTGCACTCTCAAATACTGCAGAAATCACGGATTTTTAATTTTAAACAAATGTAATATTTGTAAAAATGGCAATTATGAAAATCATTTTTGTGCCCTGAAGGAGCAAAGTCAGTCAGACAGTCATTTTCCAATCCACTATAGTCTAACACAGGGTCAGCCAGCACAGGGCGCAAGGCAGGAAACAAACCCCGGGCAGGATGCCAGCCCACCACAAGGCATACACACAGACCCACACACCAAGCACAATTTAGGATCGCCAATGCACTTAACCTGCATGTATTTGGACTGTGGGAGGAAACCGGAGCACACCAACGCAGACACTGGGAGAACATGCAAACTCCATGCAGGGAGGACCCGGGTCTCCTAACTGCGAGGCAGCAGCACTACCACTGCGCTGCCCAAGGAGCAAAGTGTTATTTGTTTTATTAATTTAAGCTATAATTGATTTTTAAATAATTGTCACGATTCCCGCAATTGGTGAATCGTAATAGAAAATGAAAGTTAATACAGAGAGCATGGGCGCCGGCAGGGGGGTGCAAGTAGGTGCACGTGCACCCCCCTAGCTTTTGAAAAAAAAGGAAATGGAGAAAAAAAATAAATCTTTCAATAATAAGAAAAAACGCGAAAAAATAGTTTTTATTTAAAATTTTTAAATTACAATTAGACGTTTACATTTTACAACTATACATAAACAATCATTCACTTTGTTTCTAAAAGAGCATTTCAAGCCTTCTTTTTTGTTGTCCAAACTTGTCTACAACTTTGTCGATAAATTTTGGACAATTATTTATTCTTTTTGTGTACACTAAGCATACATAATCCACTTAATCTATCGTCACTCATTGTAGATCGGTTCCAAGTTTTGACGCGCCGTAATGTGCTAAAAGATCTTTCAATACTGCAGGTTGTTGCAGGAATTGCACGTGCACCTACTTGCACCCCCCTGCCGGCGCCCATGTGCACCCCCCTGAATTAAATCCTGGCGGCGGTAATGACAGAGAGGTAGAAATTGCGGTCCACTCTGGAGTGTCGTTAACAAAGTGTTGCCCACACATACATGGCACACTTGCAGCAACTGCTTAAATACTGTGAGCGTAACACACATTGGTGCAAAATAAAATTTCTAATAGTTGGTTAAATATACTTGAGAACATGAAACTGAAAGCACGCTGACTTTCGAGCATCTTAAAATTCGTCGGTTAAACATTCTCTCAGATTTTACCGTTTCATGAACAAAACTAGTTTTATGTGTGTTATGGTACCAATACAAGTTTCAACTTACATCTTTAAATACACAGACAAGCTCAAACGATAACTTAAGTGTACTTGTACTTGACAACGTGCCGACTCGCGGAAGTACGGCGTTTCAGAAAGTCCAGCTACAAAAGCCACGCATGCTCACATTCTACCTGGCTGGGCGATGACGTCAACAGATTACGCGAAGCGACTTTTGCACATTTGGCTTCAGTCTCTCCAGACTCCCCTCCTGTTTATTGAATGGTGAAAATGAGCTGCACAAGTTCGGCTGCGAAATTATTGAGTAACAGTGACAAGGTTGAGTTCCACATTTAGTTTTAGATGTCTTATGCAAATAGGAACCACTTACGTTTCTTTTAGAGCAATTAGAAGTGTTGGTAAGGAAACGCCGATCAGGGTGCACTTTTCATGGGGCACATCTCTCTGCTCATCGGAGTATGCATTTTATGGGATGATATTATGGGATGTTAATTGAGAGAAACAGGTGCACACATACTAGTCACATCTGCATGGAGTTATAACATTTTGTAGTAAGATTCGGAGTTTGCTTTGCACCGAATCAGTATAAAGTGTGTATTTAATGACAGGAAGCTACTCCTTCATACATACTTATATGCCATCCAATAAATCAAGCAAAAAGTTCTTCTGAGCTTCTCTGTGGAATACTTTGAGTATCTTATCAGTGTTTTGACCAACAATTTTGGAGTGAACACTGCATGCTCTCACCTCATATTGAGTATTTCCTATGCCACATGAAGTACTATACAGGAACTATATATCAATGTGCAATAATATAAATATGAAATACATAAAGTCAACTGTACCTGGACTATTAGGCTGTGTAATCTTAGTGCTTTTGGTCCACAGATTTTAAGGTAACTGAACATTCAATTATAACACCACATATTGTGACATACCAAACAGTGTGTATAGAAAACTATAATTGCATATCTGTCTATCGATCGATCCGATAGATAGATAGATAAAGGCACTATATAAGATAAGATATAATTAAATGCACATTATAAGTACAGTATACTATAGATAGATAGGAAAAGACACTATAAGATAAACTAATAAGATAGATAATTAAAGAGACATTAAAGATAGATTAAAATCTATAATAGATAATATAATAAAAGAGAGCTGAGCCTTTACAGTTTAAGCAAAAGAAGAACAAGAGGAGACCTGATTGAAGTGTTCAAAAATTATAAAGGGAATTAGTGCAGTAGATTGAGACGATTACTTTAAAATGAGTTCATCAAGAACTTGAGGAGGGCGGCACGGTGGCGCAGTTGGTAGCGCTGCTACCTCGCAGTTGGGTTCGTTCTTCCCGGGTCCTCCCTGTGTGGAGTTTGCATGTTCTCCCCGTGTCTGTGTGGGTTTCCTCCTGGTGCTCCGGTTTCCTCCCATAGTCCAAAGGCATGCAGGTTAGGTGCATTGGCGATCCTAAATTGTCCCTAGTGTGTGCTTGGTGTGTGTGTGTGTGCCCTGCCCAGGGATGTGTTTCCTGCCTTGCGCCCTGTGTTGGCTGGGATTGGCTTCAGCAGACCCCCGTGACCCTGAAGTTAGGATAGAGCGGGTTGGATAATGGATGGATGGATGGATGGAAGAACACAAGGACATATTAAGGGTACTGTATATTTCACACGCAAATCAAAGATTCACAAACAGGAGCATATACTCAACTGTTGAACCTTTTTAATCAGAAGCACAACAGCCTAGCTAAACACCACTACAGTTTTGGTCTCCAGGCTACAAAAAGGATATAGCAGCGCTAGAAAAGGTCCAGAGAAGAGCGACTAGGTTGATTCCAGGGCTACAGGGGATGAGTTATGAGGAAAGATTAAAAGAGTTGAGCCTTTACAGTTTAAGCAAAAGAAGATTAAGAGGAGACATGATTGAAGTGTTTAAAATTATGAAGGGAATCCGTCCAGTGGACTGAGACTGTGATTTTAAAATGAGTTAATTAGGAACACGGGGACACAGTTGGAAACTTGTTAAGGGTAAATTTCATACAAATGTTAGGAAGGTTTTCTTTACATAGAGAACCACAGACACCACCAGGTAGTGTGGTGGACAGTAGGACTTTAGGGACTTTCAAAATTCAAAGTGATATTATTTTGGAAGAATTAAGTGCATAAGACTGGTGAACTTTGTTGGGCTGGTTGGCCTGTTCTTTTCGAATTTGTTACAATGTTCTTATCATCCAGATATACACAAGTCAAATTTCCATCAATATTTAAGGAATTTATTTAAAGAATTCCAGAGAAAGGAGCACAAAAGATCAAGGAAGGCAAAAAATCAAAATCAAAAATAGCTTAAAGCAAACAAACCCCAAAAACAGTACACTGATCAAAGCAGGGTTGAAGCCAGTAAATCAAACGACGAAAGATTCATAAATCTAAATCAAGAATCACAAACAGAAAATGCCATTCTTCTTTAATACAGCTGGAGTAGTACCCTAGGGG
The DNA here is from genome assembly GCF_016835505.1 of Polypterus senegalus. NCBI lineage: Eukaryota > Metazoa > Chordata > Cladistia > Polypteriformes > Polypteridae > Polypterus > Polypterus senegalus. The sequence continues at coordinate 155,541,609 of NC_053161.1, forward strand.
CAGGTGGCCCACCCCCTTAGGCTCTACATGTAGAGGAATAGACATAAAAGAAACACAACCATTACATATATTAGTAAGATAATAAAGAATTAAAAAAAAAAACTAATAAAAAGCACAGTATCAACAAAAAAAAACATTATTATATAAACATAACAAAGACAACAGAATCCGTAACAGGACATTAAAAAACATGGACTTGGTGAAAAATAATATTTAAAAGATAACAAGACTATTAAATAAACAAAAGAAGATACACGAGCCAGGGATGGAACCCACGCTGAAACACAGCAGGCAGGAACTTTCCTAGGATTATAACTTTTAATTGAGTGAGGTTACCAAATATCTTATGTTGTTTAACCAAGTGCAGTTGGTTTCCAACATGTCGGTCACTGCAGCGTCACCCTTTCAGGTTATCGACAAATAACAGGCACGTTACTATTTGAAGATCTCGACAGATCTGAATACTGAGGTCAAATCCATGTCTACGTTGCACCAGGCCAAACAGCAGAGGTGACAAAGAATCTTTCTGAAATCTCCACCGGCTTATTTTGCCATTTTGGGCCATAATCTAATCTTTAAAAATGGTAAAGATGCAGTGTCCCCTCCCAATGGTGCATCATGAAGTTTATCTCGATGGCGTAAATTCTGTTCATTTGAAAACATCCATCAATTCCATTGCTAATGAATGCTTTTTACTTCATTCAGTCATTGCTACATTCTTGTACCACTCCATCAGTATTTTGTTCATTGTCATGACACATGAACTTTTTATTCCTTTTTTTCTTCAGCTGCCATTATTTGATCATAACCGAGTTACTTATAAATTCTGTTGGCATTGATGTCTGTGAAGAGGGTAGCGCTTTGATATTGTTGTTTGAAGGTTGGAGTCTGCCCCTGTGGTGGTGGTTTGTCCACTGATCTTCAGGGGATTTCAGTTTGGGCCGGATGGGTTAGTTATTGTTGAATGTTCTTGCTTTGTACAAATTAAAACATTTTCAGTTTGTTTCCAAATAGTACGCCATGTAACTTTTCTATTGAAATCTCAGTTTTTATGCAGCTTTGGGAATTTGAGCTTGTCATTTACAATTGGAAATGTCAGGCGCTCAGATGTTAAAGTATATAATGCTGTGCTTTAGCTTTTAGAACTTCATTTTATGGAACATCACTCCCTCTAGTCATAAATTGCTGCCACTTTCTACTTGATCCATTATTACATTACTAAATGACAGCAATTTATTTTTTCATTGTAATGGTAACAGTTGTTTAAAGAAGCTCAGAAGTGTTGAATGCCACTTGGTTAGCTTTTACTTCCATTAAAGGTTGGCTTTGCTAAACCTTAAATATGAGGCAGTCTTCAGTGCCGTTTTATTACGTCTTCTGTCATTTCTCTCCATTCGTCTGTGTCATTGAGGTCCAGTTGGGTGACATTCACTTCCTGTATCACTTATCCCATATTTAAGGCACATCTCCTGCATGCGTGTGCATGTTTAAGTCCATGTTTGAAAATGGATGCTTGTGCCTTTTAAGAGTAGATTCCATTTTGAATCCACTCCATTATTAGAATTATTTTTATTCAGCGGTATTTGTTGCCTTAATTCTGAATTAATTCTCTCAAACATGAATTGTTCCATGGGTCTAACAACTACTACAACTGTAGAGCTGTCCTCCATATTCAGCACAACAATATGGATTGTTTTTAGTGTTCCTTTCAGTGAGGACAACTGTGTACGAAACTCCCTGCCTGCTTAACTAGGACAACTACCAGCACATTTAAATTAGAAGGTGAGATCTCATATAACATTTAACTTTATATTTTGTTCTCAGAAAAAAAAAAATATATTAAAAAAATCTTTTTTTCCGGCGACAACACGTGAGAGTTTGAAGAGAGACAGAAGACACTTTCACGTCCTGCAAGACAGGCATGTCACGTCATACTTACCACCTTTGTAAGCAAGTCCTGTGATACACATGCAGAGATGTTCAGAGATAATGGCAGTAGGAAAATTCAAAAGTTTGAGTGAAAAGATGACATTAGCACAAACAAATGGAAAATATTACTCAGTGAAATAATGGAAAAGCGTTAAAGAGATCGCATAGTGTTTGAGGACAAAAGGACAGATGCTGTATAGGCTTTAAACACTTGAAGTGCCGCCTGAAATGCCGATCACGTGGAACAGAAGCAGCAGCAGCAAACCAACAGCTGATCGAGCAAAGATGAGATAAAAAAAAAAAATTATTTCTTTCCCATTGTATCACCGTTTAAGCGTAGTTTCAGAGGAGCGACCGTGTCTCCTTGGGGTGCGTTTAGCCCCCCTCTTCACAATGGCGCACAGCGCAGGTGTGTTGGTGAGCGAAACGAGCTGGGGGCAAAGCCCCCTAATTTGCATATAAAGAAGTCTTATTACTATGAACCACACATTTACTTAAGACTTTTAATGATTAACTAGTTTGGGACCTTTGCATAGTGGTTAAGGGCATGGTGATGTTTAAGGATTTAGCATTTATTTGTCTGCTCATTGCTGTAACTGAAATGCTTTCTCTTATTAGGTGTGGTGTCCTGATGAACTTAACTGTTCTCAATAGTCAGTCTCAATAACACACTTATTATTCAAAAGTGTGAAAAAAGAGAAAGAAAAAACATAACTGATGCTCAGAATGCAGTGTACCATTAGTTAGCCAATGACATATTTTTTTTTATTTCTTTGGAGCAGAAAAGAAGACAGATGGCGTGGAGGCACGAAGAGAGATTGTGGGGAGAGTTGAAGCTGCAGCCAACCCTAGACAAAATTCCCAACCCCGGGCTGATGATCGCCCTCGATTTACAGGGGCCGCATCGCAGGTAGATTGCAGCTGATCCTAAGCCAATTTAGCAACACCAGCTCTGTCACTCATGCTCAATTTAACTAATGCTCGGACATTCAGATAATCATGTGGGACCAGCCCCATTCTGACGATTGTACTCTATTGTCTATAGGGACCCACCCCACTTCCCCGACTCAGACAATCGTTCTAAATTCACATAACTGGTGGGTCTAGCAAAATTCACAGAGGCGGAAACGGAGGGTCACGCCAAATTCAAAGAGGTCTGACCTCACACTGGAATGAGAAAAACTGGTTCATGACACCATAAAGGTTGACAAATAAGAAAAGGTGGCACAAAGAAAGCATGCATTACATTTGAGAGTGTGCTTATGAAATATATTTTTTTTATCTATATTATGTTCATGTTGATGTGAAGCATGATGAAGTACAAAGCGCAAAGAAAGCTCTGCTTGGAAAAGTTGTTGAAAACTGCAGCAGCAAAGGTGGGTGGGGGTCTTGATTCATGTTTGCTAGTTAAAAGAAACAAGTAAAAGAGAAACTGCTTTTATTGTGCACAGAAATTAAGGTATCAGCTTTTCCATGGCTGCAATGCATGACAGCATTAGGAAAGAGAGGGATAACACAGGTATGACAGTTTGGTGACCAGATTGAGATTGTTTGTACTCCTGCAGAGGAGAGATGAGAGAAAAGAATGTTGAGGATGGAACCGCCAGGCAAGAGGAAGGCCAAAGAGAACATTGATCGATGTGTAGGAGGAGGATATGAAGGCAGTCAGTGTGGCAGAAAATGATGTGAAAGACAGAGACAGATGGAGACGAATAATCAGTTGCAGCAACCCCTAAATAGGAGAGGCCGAAAGAAGGAGGAGGTAACTTGCTCCAAAACAGCATGCCAACATCAATTTAAGGAAATAACTTTGGCCAAGTAATTAATGTAAGATAATCAAGGTGGATATTTCCTGAATGTGTGCTTATTTATTTTTTTACATATCCATTATTGTGTTGAGTATTACTAATCTGTGTGCTTTGAGATATATATAAGCTAATAAAAGGGGTAGCAGTGCATATATGTGTGCATAAAACAAAATGTGTATATTGTGAGGTTAACTTAAGGGTGAGTTTGCAATATTATAACAGCAGATATAATTATAATTAATTCATTGCACCCACTGCTTGTGTTTAATTTAATTGGAGTGTTTTAGATGTGCATCCCACCAGGAACATTTATCCTATATTCTAAATAACAAGTCAGTTTAACAGTGGGAGAGATACATGGTAAATGAACCTAAATGATAAAAGAAACAGATCTCTTATGATTAACCAGTTATGCTATTGAAAGCCTTACTGTTCACAGGGCAAGGCTCCACTGTCCAGGTGTAATTAAGGATGTCCATCTTGGAATTCATTGGGAACGATGGTGGAATATTTTCAGCAACAAAATGAAGACTTCTTATGTGCAGGGATGCTTTGCCACGGTCCAAACAGTAATGTGGTTCACATGCAAAGCTGCTGGATTTGCACCTTGCACTTGTGGTTGTGCATCGATTTCGCTACAGGCATAACGCCAAAAAGCAAGAAGGCCAGGATCTAAAATTTCTGATCCAGTTGACTGCCCCATTTTCATTTTGCTGTGGTCTATTGAGGAGATGCCTATGGAAACCGAAGAAGAGGAGAAAGTGCCACCTTCTTGCAAGTCTGCAGAGATGTAAGTATACGACATTCAGAGGTAGGATTGAAAGAGTTTATTTAGAGTGCAGTATCTTATTTATGACAGAATAAACCAACCTCACAACAATGAACCAACCTCAGTAGTTTCATTCTTAAGGTCAGTTTATTTTCACTGTTACACTTGTGGTCTTGCAAATTGCTTTTCCTATTTAGTTGGTCCAACCATTTGAACTTGTATCTGCTCTGTAACAGGTTCTGCTGCCATTGTCTGAGCCCAAAGCAGGGGGAGTGCATCATGCCTTCCTTTGTGCAAAATTGTAGTTTTTATAACCGAGGATTCCTTTTTTTCTCTCACTTCATGTTGGGGTTCTTTCAATGCATTTTGATCCTATGTCTGCAGTACAAATGATTACTGCTCTGTAAGTTTCTATCAGTTTCAGCTGGGCTCATGTCTGTTTCTTGAAATGTAGATTTTTAGTATGCATTAGGTACATACAATAGTTTTTGTACTTTAGTGTTTAGTTTAGTTGGTTTGTAGCAAGTCTATAATTCCAAAGCCGTATGGTAAAGTGGGAATGGCTAGCTGGGTAATGGTCTAGATTTTACTGCACATTGAGAGAAGTCCTGAGGATCATCTTAAAAAAGTATTCTGTGCCAATTTTCTGCCATGGTGTCCAATGGTTCATTTCTGCACCTTCATTTATCTCCTCATATTTATAGCATTCTTCCAAGTTTCTGAGGATTCCTCCACCAGGTTGATATCTTCACTGGACTGTTAATTTCCCATTAAAGTCTCTTTGGCACTCATGGTGAGCTCAAATGTCATTTTGAAGTCATTTGGGAATTCCTTTTCTAAGGGTTGCTGCTCTTCTAGGTGTTGGTGGCTGGAGCTGTATAGTATCAAGTGGTCTGTAAATAGAAGGGAAGTGACTATCAGGTGATTTGGTTGATTTTAGGTGCTAATTTTGAATACATGGGCGAGGTTGCTAAGATACAGTGGTAGGCATTTGAGGATCCAGACATAAGATATGCAATCAAAGTTTTTTTTTTTAAAAATATACAGTCAGTCCGTGCCACACTGAGGATTCTGCTTCTCTTAAAGGTCTCCATAATTACATTATTGATTTTTTTCAAGGGGTTAACCAGTGTGAATTCTTATGTGACCCTGAAGATTACCTTTTTGTGCAAATTGTTTTCCACATTCAGAGCAGCAGTATGGCTTCTCTCCGGTGTGAATTCTGATATGGGTCAGAAGATTGCTGTTTGTAGAGAATCGTTTGCCACATTCAGAACAGCTATATGGCTTCTCCCCAGTGTGAATACGCATGTGGGTTAAAAGGCTGCTACTTCTGTAGAAGCTTTTGTTACAATCAGAACAGGAATATGGCTTCTCCCCAGTGTGAATTTTTCTGTGGTTCTGAAGATTACTCATTTGCGAGAATTGTTTGCCACATTCCGAACAGTGATACGGCTTCTCTCCACTATGAATTGTTTTGTGTCTCTGGAGGTGGCCACTTTTGGAGAAATGCTTCCCACACTGTGGGCAGCAATATGGTTTCTCTCCAGTGTGTGTTCTTCTGTGGACCCGAAGACCACTTTTATCAGAGAATCCTTTACCGCAATCAGGACAAGAATATGGCTTCTCTCCTGTGTGAATTCTTGTATGGGCCTGAAGGTTGTTTTTCTCATAGAATCCTTTGCCACATTCAGAACAGGAAAACGGCTTCTCTCCTGTATGTATTCTTTTGTGGACCTGGAAATGGCTTTTTTTCAAGAACTGTTTGCCACATTCGGAACAGCAAAATGGCCTCTGTCTTGTATTACTCCACTTAGGTGTGGTTTCAGATTTTTGTTTATACGTGTCATCATTCTGCTCTTGGTAAACATAAAAAGATGCTGAATTTGTGTCAGACACATGCTGACTGTTGATTGCGTCTACCTGTTTCACAGAAGACAGTGAACTATATGGGAACAAGTTCGGCATCATGATCTCTGCTGCAGATGTCAGTTTTTCCAGGTTTTCATTTTGCTGGGGTCTACAGATAAGAGAGGTCTGAGGAAATGAAGATGGAAAGAAGGTGCCATCTTGAAAATCTGCAAGGATATATAGATGAACAATGTCATGCATATATAAGAAGTCCCAAAATAGAACTAACAAGAGATAATTATTTAGTGTACAGTACCTCATTCCTGATGAAATTAATCCAACTCACAGCAATGAGCCAACCCCTGTATTTTCATTTTATTAATCAAAGATTCTTTATCCTCTAGTTGCATACTGGATTAATGTTTTAAGCATCAAAAATGTAAATTGGAAACACTTAGGTACAGTAAACTATAGAGAAAAAAAAAATTAGAAAGTATTTTAATTCTAAGTTGCCTCCCCAATCCCATTACTTTGTTTTGGTAACAGGTCAGTGTGTGTGTTGCATAGCCTCCCAACATCATCTTCTTCAGTGTCTTAGTTAACCACTCATCAAGTGGCGACAGCTCTGCCCCACTCTTCACTCGAGTGTCCAAAACATATGGGCTCAGTTCTAATGACAAAGATACAAAAATCTATTGACAGCTTTTGGCCCAAATTGCTTTGGTATCAGGTACACTTATGAGACTCCTTGTGTTCGAACATGGTGTTTGTTATAGACAATCTGTGACTAGCACCTAAATCCATTAACAACTCACCATTATGGTTCAGATTTGGCACGCCGTTCTTCCCAATCATGCCCCTCTGGGTATCTCAGTCTTTTCCAAAGTGACAGTTGAAGTTGCCTGGCAACCCTAACGAGTCAATGGCCAGCGCACTTTACAAGCACCTCAAAAACTTTCTTCAAGAAGGCTGAATAATCTGAACAGTTGTTTGGTGAATACACACAAACAGCAGCTACAGTTTTCCTTTCTGTGACACGCAACGAGGCAACCCTCAATTCCAATTGGGGTCTTGAACGTGTCCTCACATACGTATATATACACACTTACATACATACTAGGGGGCTTTGCCCACTGCTTGCTTCGTTCGCCAACCCCCAGGCCTGCGCTTCGCGCTAGCCTCTTTGCAGTTCTGCCGCTTGTGTATGGGGATGTGGATGTACAATTTAAACAGATTGTTATTTTCATTGGAATTGTTAGATATGTACGCAAAAACTTTTTATACTTACACTTTTACTGTAAACCTTCAGTAAAAACAATTTTTTTAATTCAATTTCCGTCAATATCGCATTGAATTTTGATTCTGTGTTTGGACTTTCATTGTGACAACGCAACGTATAAATTCCCGTCTTTGGATTTTGTTTCTTTCTCTCTATTAACTAAAATGACTTTTTCAAATGTTTGGCTTTGAGATTTGTTAATCCTCTTTGCAAAAGCTATTCTAATGGGAAACTGTTAACGTTTTAATATGAATGGCATACCAAGATCTCCTTTGGTCTCTTATGTTATCCACGGAAGATTTACTACATTACCTTTCTTGGATACATCCTTCTTTCTACAGTAATTCATGCGGTTGAAGACCGGATGGTATTAACGGTTATAGATATTCTATGGGATATTGTAAGTTGATGTTTACATCATTCGCATGATCACCACCAACTGTTTCAGCATAGTCTATTGATACCCATTTAACCAATTTTACGTTTACCTGTGTACTCATTTTTTCTGTTGATAACCCTTAGTGATGAAATTCTTTAATAAAATTTGGACATAATAAGCCTTCTTTTATTGGAAACTGAAAGTGAGGAAAACATAAAAATTTATAAGAGCTGAGAGAGCAGGAACTGTGACTGTCAAAAGCATTCACATGAAGGAGAGGTGACAGTACCATGTGCGTGCTTGAATATGGTGGAGAGGAGGGCATGACTTTAAAAAAATCTCATGGCCAAAGCCTCATCTCGCAGGACTTGAAACATTCTCTTGAAAAAAAGTATTGCCTCGTCCCAGGATTTTTTTCATATAACCGAGAGATAATATCATATTATGTGCAGTTCTAGTCACCACGGTACAAGAAAGACATAGCAGCACATGAAGCTTTGCAGAGGAGAGCAGCCAAGTGCAACCCAGGACATAAGGACATGTCCTACTCTGACAAGCTCAGAGAATTAAACCTGTTTAGTCTCGAGCAGAGGAAGACTGCATGTATGGGAAACTTAATCCAGGTATTTAAAGTTCTCAAAGGCATCGATAAACTACATCCAGCAACAGTTTTTCAATTTAAGGGTGAATCGCGTCCTCAAGGACATCATTGGAAATTAAGGGGAAGTGTATTTAAAATAGAAGGCAGGAAGCACTCCTTTCCTGAAAGAGTTGTGGGACTCTGGGATAAACTACTGAGACAGGGAGTTGAAGCAGAAACCTTGACAACCTTTAAGAAAAGTCTGGATGAGATATTGGGACAACTTAGCTATTAATTAAACAAACAGGCTTCATGGACTGAAAGTCTCCTCTCAGTTGTCAACTGTCTTATGAAACCAAGGGTTGGGGGAGACACCACCACCCGATTAAGAAGTTTGGTTCCAGACCCAAAGCTACGTGTGGAGGTAATACTGACTATATAGAGCTGGTAGTTTTCCACACTCTGTTCCAACTCGGACTCCTTCCCCACTACAGAGGTAATATTTCAGTTTCCCATAGCCATTTTCCTTTGCCAGAGCCTAGTCCATCTAGATCATACCGACTTGACCCTGCCACTAAACTGGCATCACACCTGACCCTTACCTTTCATCTTGCAGGTGGTGAAACCACAAGCGGAGCAAACATTACCTGGTGGGTCATTGCATCTCTATCCACACTGTTTTAAATTAGTACCTTCATGCAATTAATTCATTGTGAACCATTCTTTGCCTAACCTTTCAGCCCAAACCTGATTGCCAAGGGAGACTCTACCAGAAGCACAAAGCTCCAGACAACCTCTCTCTAAATATACAATTAAATACATTAAAGCAGAATCTGAATTCTCCACACCCCATAAAATTTTTCTCTCTTTTTACACTAACTTTCTTATAAGCTAAATTGTTTTATTGGATCTTGCTTAATAAAACTCCTTGCATATTAACTTGTGCAGCAAACCTTACAGAATAAAAAGCATGCCTGAAAATACCAGCCCTTCAAACAGGCAACATATATTTAAATACATAACATTAATAAATAACTTTCTTAAGCAAAACAATGTTGAATTATGTTCAGTGAAATATAGAAAAATAATTGAATATCTCATTTGCATGCATTTCATTGTTAAAATTCCAGAAGGACATAAGGAGAAATGTAACTGTACTATGCACACATGACTATAAATGTTCCGTGGCATCAGTTCATAACTGGGTAGGGCAAAAACATAGGTTCATATTTTCAAGAAAGTAAATCTAATAATGCTTTTTACATTTCCTATTTATTGACAGAAACAAATATTTACCTATCAATGAAGACATTCGACTAATTATTCAGTAGCAAATTACACTTCTGATAGAAAAGTAGGAGTCAAGTCTGTTTGAAATGGCAAGGGAGTGTGAAGAATGAACATTTGACAGATCTGTCTATACTTAATAACCTCTCCTTTGTGCAAATCTAATATCTGCAAACAGAATAATAATAAAATTGTTCTAAAAGTTCTAAATTATATTGAGATAGAAACCTTTATTTAGTTTCAAATCTTGCAATGTATAGCATATTATAGCTTTTCAGTTTAAAATTCATAAACAGACCAATATTCCCAAGTTCAGTGAAAGAGGCCTCACCATGTAAATCACACCAAGCTTTACATTGAGTGTTTTAGTTTTATTTTAGCTCTTACCTTCTCCAGAGTTCCTTGGATATGATGGTTTCTCAGATATACTCATGTCAGAATACAAAGATTCGGTCTTCACATGTGCATTTGTAAAGCCTGCTCCAGTTACCTCTTTTCTGGACACAAATTGTGAGAGACAGTCTCCACCTTAAGGTCTTCAACCTTGACACAGTTTACAGTTTCATTTGTTTCCAAGACAGTTGTATAAGATGTTGGGTCAGACTCTTCTTTAATTATTACTTCTTCCCAATCACAATCATCCTCTGTCTTAATTCCATAAGCATTTGCCTGAAGTTGCATACATTCCCACTCACAGTCTTCTTCCTTAATGTTAATATTTTGTTTGTTCTCCATAGCAAACGTGGAAAGGAGGCTTCTAGGTAGCACTGTTGTGAGATTCTAGCCTTCCTCGTGATGTTGTGCAGGGCTACTTGCACTTTAGGGTCTTCTCCCTGCCACAGTGGTTACACGAGCATGCAGTCTTTCAGGATGTCAACAGAGGAGGTTCAGGGTGTTCTGTCAGTCTGTTTTAAACAAAATACAACAGCTAATTAGCATTCACCATACATACATTGTTTCCATCATTCTGACTGGCTAATAAAGTCAGTTGCCTCAAGTTTCTAATTTTTACGTCTGAGTATTACCACACTTTTCTGTCTTTCCTCTACACCACCAAATTAAAAGTTCAAAGTCTACACTACAGCAAAATAGCTAACAGTACAGAACACAATGCATTAAACTTTACATTCCATCTCTAGAGGCTGCTGAACAGCTACTGTAGTGGAAAATCTTTATGTAACAATCTCTCTCTATATAAAATCCAACGCCTGTCTGTCCACTTTTCATGACAGACCTACTTAACGGATTTATATTGGGCTATTTTCTAGAATTTGCTTGAACATTCTAGTTGATTTTGCAACTTCTCTCATCGAGCTAAGAATCATAGTTCACTTGCAGGAGTGATACATTTGCGCTAATCCGATACAGAGAGACTGTGGGCAGAAGGGAGGGGGAAGCGTGACATCAGGAGTGGGGAGCCAGGCAAGGCCCACCTCACTGTCCTGTTTCACTTCTACGCGGGTGGAGCCGCAGCGGATGGCTAATTCTGGTCTATTTGGCTTTTCAGTTCTATTGCCTTGTGTCTAACTATTCTCAGTAGGAGGAGTTAATCTTTTGTATGCAACCCCTAATGAGGCCCTGACCTTCAGCATGAAGTATCAGGTATGTTTCTATGTAACCTAATACCGGATGATCTAATGCAGGGGTCCCCAAGTCCAGTCCTGGAGGGACGCAGTGGCTGCAGGTTTTCATTCTAACCCTTTTCTTTATTAGGGACCTGTTTTTGCTGCTAATTAACCTTTTTTAAATTAATTTTTAATTGACTTGCTCCTGCAGACACATACCCCTTGTTTATTTTTCCTTCATTAGCAGTGAAACAATAATGAGATACAAAATGAGCCAAAACACGACAGCAAACTGTGACCATCATACAATATCTGAAAATAAAGAAAGGTGAAGGTCTCAGGAATGCTGATCTGCTCAGTTCCTCAAAACATTAAGAGAGCTCTTAGAAAAGAGAAAATTAACAATTTATGAAATGTCTGCTATTGTACAATGAGAGCAGCAACAAGACATGGAATTAAAGAACAGGTTTATTTAATGACAAGAATTAGAGCCTGATAAAGAAACTGGTTGGAGTTTGAGGCCCGGACTTAGTTGGTCTTCACATTTCATTTTTGTTTGGGTGCCATTTAAGGAAATAAATGAAGCAAATCAGAAGAACAATGAAGAAACTCAGGGGAACAAATCTTAAAAAAAAAAAACAGGTCAATTAAAATGAATTAAAAATTAGGTAATTAGCAGCAAAAACAGGTCACTAATTAAGGAAAGGGTTAGAAAGAAAATCTGCAGCCACTGGGGCCTTCCAGGACTGGAGTTGGGGATCCCTGATCTAATGTCCCATATATGGACCTATTTGTAATAGATTAATTTGTTATCAGCTATATGCTAAATATACCATTGGATATTAATCTTCTTATATAATATGCTACCGTGGTTGTACGTTTGTCTGTCCAGGATTTTAAATCACCTGTAGCTTGCAAACCATTTGACCTATTAACCTGAAATTTGGTACACATATACTACGTGACGTCTACTGTACGCGCTCGGGGTGATGATTGACCTCCAAAGTTATTTGTCTTTTTATTTTTATTTTATTTTATTGTAGAATCAACTCTTGGCAGCGGCCAGCAGGGCAGCCATGCAGCACATGCATACAGGCGCCATTCTCATTCCTACCACCTTCACCGTCACTTCCCCTACCTCTTCATATCTTAAATCATTCTTGAGGCAGATTGAAGACTTAAGTACCAGCTTAAGTGAAAAATTAAGAAAAATGTACTATGTAATTGCAACACAAACACTGACTTAATCAGCTTTAACGCGAAAAGAAGCCGGTGGAAGAAGAGGGCCACTAGAGTGGCGAAAAGAAGAGCTGTTCAGGTAGCAGCAAGCACATCATACAAATGCTAAATGTACAGAGAAAGAGGATGAAAACTATGAATGCTCAAGTCAAGTGGATTCACTGCACGTTATAGTGCAGTGCGCCGTTACTAGTACAATATAAAGCCTTTGTCTAAGAAAGGATTGTCAGGCATAACTCAATTTTTAACACGAGAGTAATCTTGTATTGGTGTGCTCCAAAAATATCTTTGCTTAAATAAATTTCTTATATTGCTGTGTCTGAAGAACCTTTTTTGTAGAAGTTGAACCTGGGTCAAGAGATTTTCTGAATCACTACACTCTTCCGATCCAGTATCTGTAGTAAATGTCTGCTCCGGAACTTTCCTAAATTGAGAAAGTGCTCAGAAAAATGAGAAAATCTGTAATATACAGTGGGTACGGAAAGTATTCAGACCCCCTTCAATTTTTCACTCTGTTATATTGCAGCCATTTGCTAAAATCATTTAAATTATTTTATTTTCACCCCATATTGACAGACAAAAAAAAAAAAGAATTTTTGAAATTGTTGCAGATTTATTAAAAAAGAAAAACTGAAATATCACCTGGTCCTAAGTATTCAGACCCTTTGCTGTGACACTCATGTATTTAACTCAGGTGCTTTCCATTTCTTCTGATCATCCTCGAGATCACCTTCATTTGAGTCCAGCTGTGTTTGATTATACTGATTGGACTGGATTAGGAAAGCCACACACCTGTCTATATAAGACCTTACAGCTCACAATGCATGTCAGAGCAAATGAGAATCATGAGGTCAAAGGAACTGCCTGAAGACCTCAGAGACAGAATTGTAGCAAGGCACAGATCTGGCCAAGGTTACAAAAAAATTTCTGCTGCACTTAAGGTTCCCAAGAGCACAGTGGCCTCCATAATCCTTAAATGGAAGACGTTTGGGATGACCAGAACCCTTCCTAGAGCTGGCCGTCCAGCCAAGCTGAGCTACCAGGGGAGAAGAAAGATGAACCCAAAGATCACTTTGGCCGAGCTCCTGTGATGCAGTCAGGAGATGGGAGAAAGTTGTAGAAAGTCAACCACCACTGCAGCCCTCCACCAGTCAGGGCTTTATGGCAGAGTGGCCTGTCGGAAGCCTCTCCTCAGTGCAAGACACATGACAGCCCGCATGGAGTTTGCTAAAAGACACCTGAAGGACTCCGAGATGGTGAGAAATAAGATTCTCTGGTCTGATGAGACCAAGATAGAACATTTTGGCCTTAATTCTAAGCGCTATGTGTGGAGACAACCAGGCACTGCTCATCAATTGTCCAATACAGTCCCCACAGTGAAGCATGGCGGTGGCAGCATCATGCTGTAGGGGTGTTTTTCAGTTGCAGGGACAGGACAACTAGTTGCAATCGAGGGAAAGATGAATGCGGCCAAGTACAGGGATATCCTGGACAAAAACCTTCTCCAGAGTGCTAAGGACCTGCGACTGGGCCGAAGGTTTACCTTCCAACAAGACAATGACCCTAAGCACACAGCTAAAATAACGAAGGAGTGGCTTCACAACAACTCTGTGACTGTTCTTGAATGGCCCAGCCAGAGCCCTGACTTAAACCCAATTGAGCATCTCTGGCGAGACCTAAAAATGGCTGTCCACCAACGTTTACCATCCAACCTGACAGAACTGGAGAGGATCTACAAGGAGGAATGGCAGAGGATCCCCAAATCCAGGTGTGAAAAACTTGTTGCATCTTTCCCAAGAAGACTCATGGCTGTATTAGCTCAAAAGGGTGCTTCTACTAAATACTGAGCAAAGGGTCTGAATACTTAGGACCAGGTGATATTTCAGTTTTTCTTTTTTAATACATCTGCAACAATTTCAAAAATTCTTTTTTTTGTCTGTCAATATGGGGTGCTGTGTGTACATTAATGAGGGAAAAAATTAATTTAAATGATTTTAGCAAATGGCTGCAATATAACAAAGAGTGAAAAATTAAAGGGGGTCTGAATACTTTCCGTACCCACTGAATGTTGGAAACAAAAACCTGAATATAAGCAGTGTCCATTGCTGCAAAATCAAAAAAGAAACTTATGTAACTTACAGCATGTTGCAAAAATGTGTTAATCACAAAAGCCACACATATATGACAAAGGAATGCAAACAATTAGGCAGCAAAAATGAAACATGACGTTCAGTGGAACGATCACTAGAAACGACCCTCCAGCCCAATAAAGCCCATAATCAAACCACACAAAAAAAATCTGTTAAAAACAGCAAGAAAATACAATTTGAAGCCTAGTAAATGTAAAATCAGAACAATGGAAATCAGACACAGATGTTAGCACTTCATTTCTTTCAAAAGTGTTAATGGGCTGAAAAAAGATGAAGATGAGAGCTAATGGACATGCGCCACTGCCAAACAAACAAAAACAAAACTTGAGATTCATGGACATGATACTTTGTCAAAATTCATATCCAGCCTATCTGAGATAAGAACAACAATATGAAAACTTTTGGAGAAATGTAAGTGTTGCTCTGGGGAGTGTAACAAGTTTTGAAAATCTCAAGTAGATGGTCACCAATGCTCTTAACTTTATGATGCCAATAAATATGTTAACACTGTATGGAGATTCCAGGCAAGAAGCAGTCATACTCTGTGAAGGACGGCCTGTAGCATACTGTGCACACGAAGAGCACTCACAAACTATGTGATCAGGGATGAATAATTAGAAAAAAACAGTGCTTGCAGCACTATACAGTTGTGAAGAATTTAATAATAATAATAACAATAATTCATTTTATTTATAAGGCACTTTACATTTGTAGTAAACCTCAAAGTACTACATAAAAATGTAAACAAAGACACAAGATAAAAACAAAGATAAAACAATAATCAGAAATAATAGAAAAGTTTTTTTTTTTTTTAAACAGCCCACAATCTGCTGTGTTCTTAGGCTCTCTGGTAGGACATTCCAGAGCGGTGGTGCAGCAACTGTGAAGGCTCAATCACCCATTGTACGAAGTTTGGTCATAGGGGGGCGAAGGCGGTAGGTATTTGCAAAACGAAGGTTTCTTGTAGTGGATTTTAATATAAGAAGTTCTTTAAGGTATTGTGGAGCATTTCCATGGATACACTGGTGAGTGAGCAAACAAAGTTTGTATTCAACACGGAGGTGAATAGGGAGCCAATGAACTGACAGAAGGATTGATAAAATATGTTCATATTTTCACACCCTTATTAGGATCTCTGCAGCACTATTTTGGATTTGTTGGGGCTTTTAAAGGCTCTTGCTGGGGATCCCTATGAGTAGTGCATTACAATAGTCCAGCCTGGAGGAGACAAAGGAACCAGCTTTTCAGCATCACAAAGGGAAAGGGCAGGGATGGAATTTGGCTATGTTTTGAAGATGAAGTAATGCAATTTTACAGAGATGATGGACAAATGTGTCAAATGACAGATGGGAGTCTAATTTGACACCCAAATTAGTAACACAAGGGGAGAAAGTAATGGTATGGCCAAAAAAGGAAATATAATTTACTAGCCAACCCACGGCGTACCATACGCGCATAATCAGGCCGGTTTTTCATTGATTTTTAAGCACAGGGAGAAAATTAACATTAAAAAAAAATCGGTAATATAATAAATCAGCAAGAAAAGCAACATTGTAACAATGCACGGAATGAACCAACATACAATCATCCGTGAATGAAAACTGGCGGACCGCCATTGCGTCTAATCCTGCCAGACAGAGGGATGGGGGTGCACGGTGCTCAGACGCGGAGCGTGGAACGGGAGGAAAGGAGAAGGACGTCCATTCCGCTCCCTCCGTCATGCCAGTCTGCCGATTTCTCGTTTAGTATGCACTGCCTGCTCATGTGCCCACCTCCAAATCGTCACTTGAGTCGTTGTCATCTTTGCACAGTCCAGATGCACCTGTGACTCACGTAGACTTTTCATTGCTCTGTGCAGTTTTGGCTGCTTTTCTATATATAATCCACCAAGACACCCAACCACAGTAGTAGCGAGGTGGGAGGGGGGTGTGTACAAAGGGTTGGGACGTAACCAGTGGGAGCGTATTAGTCGCACTTAGTGGGAATTCCACAGTTTGCAGCCCGAATGGGGTTCAACTGCTTAGCCACGCCTCTCTGCGCCAGGTAGACAGACGCTCAATCTCATGCATAATTATTTATTGAATGCTAGACACTTCTGGAAAGACACAGTTATCTAAAACGGGTTGGTGTGAGAATACAACAGTAAGTAAATGAAAAGATGGAACTCTGGAGAGAGCAAAATACAACACAATAGTGAACCCACGGCATAACAAACGCCGCATAATTATTTATTGATGGTTGAACACTTTTGGAAAGACACAGTTGTCTAAAAAGGGAGGGTTTGAGGATACAACAGAAAGTGCATGAAAAGATGGAACTCTGGAGAGAGCAACATATAATTGTCCATGAGTGAAGAAGACACAGCATTTCGCATCCGCGACAAACATGCATGTAGCGTGTAAAACAGTTTGCTATGGTGCACACGGTGCGTTTTTAAAGACTGATTACCTCATTGTGTTTTAACCTCAGTTGTAAAGTATTGTTTTAAGGATCCCATGGGATACCCCTCGCAAACCGTTTTACACGCTGCATATGGCGATTCACCTCCGCGAGAAACATGCCTCTATGAACAGTCAACGTGGCTCGGAGGTGCATGTGGCCTCTATGACAGACAAATATAAATGATGCCGTTTTTTCTGTGTTGTCGAGTCCGAGTTGGTGGGCGTGGCCCTGTAAGTTGTCGTCGTATCCAATGGTCTTGGAGTTGGTTGCGCCATAGGTGTCTCACTTGTTGGCGGCTTAGTGAATCCGCTTTCCATGGGTGTCTTGCCTTAGTGAATTATATTATATTATACTATAATATATATATATAGAGGAACGAAGTTGAATGGAGGAACGAAGTTGATGGGGGGTACCAATTAAAAGAGCTTCAGTTTTGGTGCAGTTCATCTAAGAAAGTTCTTGGACATCCAAGCCTCAATCTCATCCAAGCAGGAGGAAAAAGTTGATAGAAGTGTAAAAGAAGTCCAATCCAGTCTTGCATAGAGCTGTGAATCATCCACAGAGTAATGGATAGCAATATCATCAATAGCAATTTCATCAGTAACTGGTTGGAACATCAATTTGGTCTAGTCCGTTACAGGAGATGGATGTCTGTGACAGAACTCCATTAGCAGTGGTGTTATTTTATCTTTTTTTTTTTTTTAAAAAAACTATCATCCTGAGGTATCCTGTATTTACTCAACCCAAGGGGGTTTAATTACAGTATATGCAAGATTACACAAGGATGAGTAGCAGAAAAAGGGTTCAGAAAGAAATGGAAAAGACAGCTTAAAGCTTCATCAAAGCCTAAACAGGCCTCAAGTTCAAGGTATGGCCTGCCAGAGACTGGCTTGGAACAGAGGTGAAAGAACAGATCTCCTGGGACCTGACACTGCAGCATCGGCTCCAGCCGAGAGCAAAACTGCAATGAGTCAGGCTAGGAGAACCTGTCGATTCCAAGAGGTTCATTAGAACTGAGCATGGCCTTGCTATCTGCACTGCAAACTAAAGAAGGTTACAAAACAATATAGGGAAATATATAAAGGACATAAACATGACGAACGAGAAGCTGCTTGAGGATATTAAAGACAAGAAGAAACGTTTAAGTAATCGTTTTGAGGCAACTTTTAAGGGCATGCTACAAAAAACTCAGGAAAAAAAAAAATACAGGAATATGTAAGTATGAGAATAAAATTAGAGATAGCAAGAACTTACTGCATACATGGATTAAATGCCTCAAAACCTAAAAGCCTTATTGTTTGTTTTCACAAACTACAATCTAGAGTAAATTTGATGTTGTATGTCAGACTGAAACAAGAGATTATTTGAAAATAACCGCATTCACGTTTTCCCTGATTTCTCATCTTCAATAGGTGCGTGCTAAATGTGCCACATTTTACAGCATTAAACAGAGCATAAACATAGCCAAAAACAGATACAGACTCTTGTATTTTGTTAAACTGAGAGTGGATATTCAAGGCAAATTCTACATGTTTAGTTTTCTGGATGAAGCAGATAAAGAGCTAAGAAAATTGATCACAACAACCTTTGAAATACAATCGTGAGTTACATCATGTCCTGTCAAGGCAAAGAAGATTTTACCTGCAATTTGGTCAATAGCAATGAGACGTCTGCCATAATTATACATTCTGTTTCCTTCTCGGCTACATTTTAATTACAATTATAACCTTCCTAAAAGGGGACTGTTTAACATCATACCCTTAGATGATTGTATTAGGATTATACTATTATACATTATATGCTTCGCCATGGGTACTGTTTAACATCACCTGGATTTATTCTTTCTGGACTGTTTAAGATTATATTATATATTTCTACACCTCAACTGGGGTGCTTGTTTTGTTCTGGACATGCTCCGTCTCTGGACATATCAGAGGACTGGGATTTTGTTCAGTGTATTCTAGCCTCACTTGGGGATGGAAAATGGTGGGGTGGGGAGGAGAGAGCAAGCTATTTCAAATCTATCCTTATTACCCTCACGATTGTAAGTACCAACCAACATAGGTTTCATAGTCATAACTCCTGGCAAAATCAGAAATTAATGTTAAAGCTATCTTATGTAATAATGAACTACCTTAATTTAAAGAGAATAAAATATCAACAAAAGTTCAGAAGTTATGTCTCTATGACCAAAGAGTGAACTTTGTCAGCTGGAATGTTAAAGGTTTCAATCACGAATTAAAAAGAAAAAAGTATTCTCTCACCTAACAGGTCTAAACGCCAAGATAGTATGTTTTACAGGAGACTCGCTTAATAAGCAAGGATCAGTTTAGGTTGCAAAGAGATTGTATAGCAGGAGTGAAATATTTGGCCAGTCCAAAGAAAACTAGAGGTGTGGGAATCTTAATATATAGAACAATTTAATTTGTAGTATTAGATGAAGTATCTGATCCTGAAGGGCGACATGTGATGGTGATAGGTAATTTGTTATTCCACAACAGAGGATTTTCTGCAGTCTTCTAGCAGAATAAAACTGCACTGTAAAACCCGTGTCACTCCACTAAACAGGCTTTTCCACCATCTCAGTGTTCCTGATCATAGTCCAGTGTTGCGTGTGGTGTTCCTTTCATCATCATCATCATCTACAAGGCTGTACTGTATTTATAATGGTTTCTGGAGCTCCAAGAATGCAGAGCTCAGCACACCTGCGAATATCCACCCATCAATCACCTGTCTAGTCTCCTCCCATCTCTAGGCAACAATGCTGGTACTTCAGTATTAACACGCAAAAAGAAAGTCCAGTGTCGATGTAGAGTACAGGAATGCCGCCATCGATCCCTGTGTGAAGCTTTCTCCTAATCTCAGTTGTATGCTGAAGTTTCTTCTCCGGTTTGTTCCCGAATACCTGCATAGTTGGCATGCACCAACCTGTTAAAGGAATTTATTTATTTATTATGAGTCTTGCTTTACACGAGAGCTGTGCAGGGCATGTGAAGGTTGACCCCTTCACATTAATTTTTTGTTTTATGAAGTGTTGTGTATGGTCAATCTGACACACATATTTGTTACCTTGGTCTATTGAGTCTGCGCCTCACTTCAACTCCTCACTTCTCCTTTTAAGGTGCACTGCTGTCCATTCTCTTAGGTAGCCAGAGACAGTCTTTGACCGCATGCATCTCTGGGCGTTTATTTGCATTTGCTTCTGAATTTAAGAGGACTGTCTTTTTTGTTTAGAGGAATTTAGATTCACATTTTGGTAGCATTGTGCACGGTTTGGATAGTTCTACAGCTGTATATATGGTGATTGAATGTATTTATTTGTTTTGTGTAAGTGAAATAAATGTAATACAAACTAAGCTGTATAAGGTTGACCAAGAAATGAGAAGTATAAAATGATATTTAGAAAATTAGGAGTGCTAAATCATACTTTAAATGAATAAATATAATAAGTATCAATGTAAGAGTTTAACAAGTTTAGCAATTCCTCTTGTAAAGGGTGGTTTCACACATGTGCACTTAGGAGGCAGTCAACCAGCTCAAAGGTGAGTGAAATATCGTGAGATGAGGGGCTGATATACGGTAACAATGCCTCTCTCTCATTCTTTCCATCAGACAAAAGGAAGAAAAATAACAATGTTCTGACGGATTCCAAAGATGGCCGCCGAAAACGCCACGTCCGTCAAACCCAGATAATGTCACTTCCAGCCATTTCATATGATGTTACTTCCGGCTCCTCCTGATGACATCATTACCATTACCACATCACTTCCGGTCATCTTTTGATGACATCGCATCTGTCCCACAGCTTCAACGGCATCTCCTGCCAACTCACTTCCCGTCTCCATTTTGTTTCTCTGTATATAAACGCCATGTTTTCATGTAACTGATGTCAAACACGATATATGTTTTTAATCACAAAAGAAGTCGGTGTCTTTTCTTTGTCCTATGGTTATTATACAGAAACAGTCCCCAAATCTTTTTACTTGTGGAAGCCTCTTATTTCATAAGTAGATTTATCACAGTGGGTAACTCTAATCCATCACATAAACTCACTCACACCTGGGCAATTTAAAGTTGCCAGTTAACCTAACTTGCTGTTGCCTCAGTGATGCAGATTAGATAATAATTTTATGATGCCAAAAGATGCTGACAAATATATAAAAGAGAAAACTGGATTAGGAAAATGCTGAAAAATCTCTTTCATTAAATGAACATTGCAAGAGCAAAGCATACTGCATGGTGTTTTCCATTTAGACTAATTTTCAATTGAGTTGCTGCATTCACAAGTTATGGGAGTTTTCAGAATTCCCAATGGCGACATCTCACCTTCTTACTTTGCTGTGTTCTGGTAACTTTTTTTTTCTTTAAAGAAAAATGCAGTTCACTGTTCACTATTACATCAAGCCAACACTGAGTGTCACACCAGGCCATGTTTTAGAAATCTGTTGCAAATCATGCATTTAGTGCATTTACACCACTGTATAGCATCAGGGCACACGTGTTTGAATTTTTTTGAGGGAAAATAAAGATCACATTTTATTTAAACATCTTGTTAATAAAGATAGGAAAGTATAGCAGGATTTTCTCTACACAAAAAAGTAGATAGAAGACTATAATTATTTCCAGTTTTATACCAATATGGTGTAAGCTCAGAAATAAAAAATATGCTGTTGATTCAGGTTGTGAAAAAGATTCTAACCACAGGCTAACAAAATAATTAATAAAAAAAAAAATAAACGGTATAAGGAAAAACATTTCTCAAATGCATCATCTTACTGTAATGGACATGGTTCTCTGTCTATTTTCTAGCACAATTATGGAGTTCAGTAATGTGGGAAGCTAGTACCTAGTCCAGTAGTATTAGGTATTAGTATTAGTAGTATTTCCTGAATGGAAAACGTGTGCATACCAAAGTTTTTTTATTGACATGGTAAATTAAATGAGGTGGTCCAAGATTATCTAACCATTAGTTTTGTTTTTTTTCTTTTTTTTTTTAAAAAAACTGAAGCAACCTCCCATAACTAAGTTTATAAAATCCTTCCTGTTTGATGTTACATATTGCATACATCTCTATTTAAAACCTACTGTTAAATCCAAACAGTGCAACTGTTTTATATTAACTAACATGACTGGGCAAATGATTTTCAGGTAAAAATGTTAAAAAATAGATTTCATTTCCAATTAAGTAAGTTCCCCTATTATTAGTAACATTTATAGAAGCCAGAGACAATAAAATTCTACCTCAAAGTTTTCGCCAAGCATTAATTACCGTCTTTCCTCAGAAAAATAAGAACTTATTACAATGTGCAACATGTAGACCAATCTCACTTCTGAACAACAATGTTAAGATATTTTCCAAAGTTCTAGCTAGAAGGATTGAGAAAGTACTTCTTCAGTAATATCACAAGACCAAACTGGATTTATTAAAGGCAGACACATAGCTTCCAATCTTTGATGCCCGTTTAATGTAATATATTCACCCATAAAGTCTACCACCCCAGAGGATCTTATCTTTGGGTGCAGAAAAAGCATATGATATGGTTGAATAGGACTACCTATTCACCACATTTCACAAATTTGGGTTTAGCCCAAGCTACTGTATACCAGTCCAGAAGCTTTAGTTTGTATTAACAACATCATTCCAGACTACTTCAGGCTAGAACGTGGTAGTTACTAGACAAGGATGCCCCCTGTCACCACTACTCTTTGCAATCACCATTAATCCATTGGCTGTTCACTTTAAAAACACATCTGAGATAAAGGAGTTTTTATCAGAGAAAGATCTGAATAAAAAATATCACTGCATGCACATGATATGGTACTATATGTAATATACTGTATATATAAATAAATTCTGCGCCTGCAGTACTAAGAGCACTAGCAGAATTTCAAAGGATATCTAGATTCAAAATTAATTGGAATACAATTCTGATTTATTCAATGAACCTACTGGATTGAACACCATCCCTTTTATCATAACAGATCGGTTTAAATATCTAGCGGTAAAAATCAAGTAAATATAAAGCGCTTTTGCAACAAAAGTTTGCTGTCTGCATAGAAAAACTGGTCTAGGTTTTTGGTCTCGTCCGATACGAGAGATGGACGTCTGAAGTGGAGCTCCGCTAGCAGCGGTGTTATTTTTCATATTATTTGCTTATTATCTGAGATATCCTGTATTTATTCAACCCGAGAGGGACTGCTACAGTATATGTAAGCACATATAAAGATGGCCAACAAGAA
Organism: Polypterus senegalus; assembly: GCF_016835505.1. Classification (NCBI taxonomy): domain Eukaryota; kingdom Metazoa; phylum Chordata; class Cladistia; order Polypteriformes; family Polypteridae; genus Polypterus; species Polypterus senegalus. The sequence goes on from NC_053161.1 coordinate 155,565,127, forward strand.
GGGGGGTTCGAAAGAATCGAAAACTAAAGCTACACCCAAGCTACAATCAGCAAGCCCCAGTTCAAGGTACGGCCTTTCAGAGACAGACCTGGATCAGATGGGTAAAAGTACAGACTCCTCAGGACCACGGTCCGCTACATCGTCGCCGGCTGAGAGCGAAAAGGGGAGCGAAGGTGCGATCGTGAGTGCAGATTTGGATAGCTCACCAATCGGAGATGATCACCTGAAGCTGGAAAGGGCCTTGAAGTCCGCGGCTTCAATTACGCAATCACGCGAGCCGGAAGCAGCGGGGACATCGGCTACAGCAAAGTCTGCTGCTTTATCTACGGTACAAGAAAGCACAATTGAACTGTCTGAACTGAAGGTGTTGCTCGCTAAGCTCACGCAAGATATAAAGAAAAGCGAGAAGGCTAATGAGAAAGCAAGGGCAAAGGCAAGCGAAAAAATGAGACAGGAGGGGAGACAGGAGTTGAAACAGGCAAATGAATGGCTGCGACAGGAATTCCAACAGGCAAATGAAAGGCTGCGTCAAGAGGTGCAACTTGAGCTTCGACAGGTGCTGGGTAAAATTGAAGATCGCATTCAGGAAAACTCGGTTAAACTGAGCACGCTTACTGATCAATTGGAGGATCTCAAGGAGACATTCACGAAACGGATTGAAATGGCCGAAAATGTAGCTGCCAGTGGCGAGGAAAAAGCAGTAAATGTCAGCTCCGAATGCAAAAAACTCAGAGAAAAACTTGGAGACAGACTGGCTGCTTTGGAAGATGGGAGTAGAAGGTATAATGTCAGAATTGAAGGTCTGCCTGAGAATCGAGAAAGTTCAAACCCTGTGAAATTCACAGCTGAACTTTTTTCTAAAATAATCGGGGACGACTTTAAAGCAGAATCTGAGATAGCAGTGGCTTACCGTGTACGCGGATCAAACACCATTCAAACCCGACCAAGATCTTTTATAGTTCGTTTTGAACGATTATCATTTAAGCTAGAGGTGATGGCACTCCTCAGAAACAAGGAAGATATTATACTGTATATGAAAATAACCACATTCGTATCTTCCCTGACTTCTCTCCAGCAAAAGCTATTAAACGCGCAGCCTTCTACAACATTAAACAGCGGTTACGGCAAGCCAGTGTCAAATACAACCTCTGTATCCGCAAAACTGAAAGTGGAATGGCAGGGTCAATTGTATGTCTTCGCTAGCAAGGAAGAAGCAAAAAAGGAATTAACAAAGCTGATCCCGGGACTATTCTGATACATAATAATGAGTCATGGCGGCTAATGATAAAGCAAGGATTAATAATCTATTGTCTGATCTATTCATTTTAAAATACGGGTTTTTATCAGCATATATTCTAATATATTCTCATTATTACTTAGTATTACTAGGGCTATCTGTTTATGTTTTATTGTGCTTAATTATTCTTTTTTCTCTCTTTTTCTTTACTTCTAATTATTTCATCTCTACCCTAAACAAGACTGTTCAATATCATACTCTTGGTTTATTGTTATTGCTATTACTGCATTAAGACTTGTTATGCTTATTCTGGACACATTTTAACACCATCCCCTGGGTTTATTATCTGGGTGTATCATCTTAATGCACTAAAATTGCTGAAGACTATATATATATTTTAAGTGCAAAACTCCTTTTTTTTTTTAGAGATATCTCTATCTTTTAACCCTAAAGCGCTGCATTGGGGCTTGTTTTGCTTTGGACGTGCTCTGTCTCTGGGTATGTCAGAGGACTGGGACTGTGTGAAGTGGGTTTTAGCCTCACTTGGGGAGGCAAAAGGGAGGGTGGGGGTTAAGGGGAGAGAAAGAGAGCAGGCCTGATCTATACCTAATCTATCCTCTCAATTTTATAATTATAATAAGACTATAAAATGACATCAAAAACTCAGAATCAGTGTCTCCATGATGGGACAGTTAACTTCGTAAGCTGGAATGTTAAAGGCCTGAATCACAATTAAAGAGAAAGAAAGTACTCTCTCACCTAACAGGTCTAAATGCTAAAATAGTATTTTTACAGGAAACCCACTTACTAAGCAAGGATCAGTTCCGCTGCAAAAGACTGGACTGGCCAAATGTTCCATTCTAGTTTTACAAAGAAAACTAGAGGTGTGGGAATTCTCATACATAGAACAGTACCATTTGTAGCATCAGATGTAGTATTGGATCCTGAAGGGAGATATGTAATGGTCATGGGAGACTTATCTAACTGTAAAATGATTTTGATAAATGTTTATGCACCTAATGTTGATGATAAGGAATTTATACAAAATTTATTTGCATCCATTCCCAATCTGAACACTCATAAAGTTATAATGGCTGGGGACTTTAATTGTGTTCTAAATCCACTTTTAGATAGGACTTCCTCCACAGGGGAACGCATCTAACACAAAGATAATTACAAAGTTTATAACTGATCACAACTTATCAGATCCCTGGAGGTTTTAAACCCAAATTCAAGAACATATTCTTTCTACTCACCAGTACATCATTGCTACTCAAGGATTGATTACTTCTTTATAGACAATAACTTCTTGCCTAAGATTAAATCTTGCAAATACGATGCTATTGTTATTTCTGACCATGCACCTATGATCTTGGAGCTAAAATTACTAAGCCCCATACACTCACCCGCAGATGGCCTCAACCGCTTCTATTAGCTGACGAGAATTGTACTGAATTTATATCCAAACAAATCAAATTCTTTCTAGAGACAAATACATCCCCTGAGATCTCTGCAGGAATACTCTGGGAAACTCTTAAGGCCTTCTTAAGAGGACAGATTATCTCATATCTTTCCCACAGAAATAAATCCGAGCCAAGAAAGTAGCAGAGATAAAAGCGAAATTACTAAAATAGATGAAGAACATGCCAGACTACCAAGCGAGACTCTACATAGGAGGAGGCAGGCTCTACATTCAGAATTAAACCTCTTGACAACTAAAGAAACTGAACAACTAATGTACAAATCCAGACATCATTATTATGAACATGGAGAGAAAGCTAATAAGCTTTTAGCTCAACAAATTCACAAGCAAGAAGTGCAACGCAATCTCGTAATCACTAACACGAACGAAGATAAAATCGAACACAAAAATATAATGCACACTTTCAGAGACTACTATAAATCCCTATATACTACTGAGTTTAAAGAAGACAATACACAATCTAATGCATTTCTGGATACATTACAGATACCACAAATAGACGCTTTAGTGTGGAGGAACTTGATAAACCTCTGCATTATCAGAATTACTAGATGCTATAAAGTCACTCCAAGGTGGAAAGCAGCAGGCCCTGATGGCTACCCTGCAGAATTTTACAAGAAATTCTCCGCTCAGCTAGCTCCCTCCTATTAGCAACATTTACAGAAGCCAGAGATAACCAATCTCTTCCACAAACCTTTCGCCAAGCACTAATCACTGTCTTTCCAAAACAAAATAAGGACTTATTACAATGTGCATCATACAGACCAATTTCACTTCTGAATAACGACGTTAAAATACTCTCTAAAATCATAGCTAGAAGGATGGAGAAAGTGCTCCCTCGTAATATCACAAGACCAAACTGGATTTATTAGGGGCCGCACTTATCTTCAAATCTTCGACGCCTGTTTAATGTAATATACTCACCAACTAAATCAAACACCCCAGAAATATTATTATCATTGGATGCAGAAAAGCATTGACATGATTGAATGGAAATACCTTTTACTACATTGGAGAAGTTTGGGTTTGGCCCAACATTTGTGCATGGATTAAATTACTGTATACTAACCCAGAAGCTTCAGTTTGCATCAACAACATTTGCTCAGACTACTTTAAACTAGAAGTGGCACTAGACAAGGATGCCCTTGTCACCGCTGCTGTTTGCATTGCCATTGAACCACTGGCAATACATTGTCGAAATACTGATCAGATAAAGGGGATTAGCAGAGAAGGACTGGAACAGAAAATCTCATTATATGCAGATGACATGGTACTGTATATATCGGACCCAGAAAATTCTGTGCCTGCAGTCTTAGCAGCACTCACAGAATTTCAAAAGATCTCTGGTCTCAGAATTAATCTGAATAAAAGTGTACTCTTTCCAGTGAATTCTCAAGCATATAATATTAGATTAGACACCCTACCTTTTATCATTGCAGAACAGTTTAAATACCTGGGGTAAACATCACAAGTAAACATAAAGCTCTTATCAACAAAATTTGCGTCTGCATGGAAAAAATTAAACAAGACTTGCATAGATGGTCAACCCTTCATCTCACACTAGCTGGAAGAATTAACACTGTTAAGATGAATATTCTTCCTAAGCTCCTTTTTATTTCAAAACATCCCAATATACATTAATAAATCATTCTTTAAGCAATTAGATTCAACAATAACCTCATTTATTTGGAATTCAAAACATCCACGCATCAAAAGAGCGACCCTACAAAGACAAAAGGCAGAAGGTGGCATGGCTCTACCTAACTTCCAGTTTTATTACTGGGCAGCAAATATACAGGCGATAAGAACCTGGACACAAATAGAAGAACATACACAGGCTTGGACCGCAATAGAAGTAAAATCCTGCAGTACTTCTTTGTATTCCTTGCTCTGTGCTCCAATAAACACACGTTATCGGCAATACACTAATAACCCAATTGTGCTCCACTCACTTAGAATCTGGAACCAATGTAGAAAGCATATTAAGACGGAGAAGCTTCTATCTGTGGCACCTCTGCAAGAGAACCACCTCTTTCAACCTTCACAAACATATGCAGTTTTAATATCTGGAAAAATTTGGAATTAACTTGCTTAGAGATCTTTATATAGACAACGTCTTTGCATCCTATGAACAATTACATTCCAAATTTAACATTCCAGCTACACATTTCTTTCACTATCTTCAAATCAGGAACTTTGTTAAACAGAACCTTCCAGATTTTCCTCATCTTGCACCCTCATCCATGCTGGAAAAATATTGCTCAATCTCAAGGACTTAGACTCCATCTCTACAATATATAAAATCATTTTACAATCCCTCCTTTCAAAGATCCAAGAGGACACTGGGAAAAGATCCTCAATTAATATATCAGAAAAGGAGTGGAAAGTAGCAATGCAGAGAATTCACTGAGCTCCATATGCAAAGCATACAATTATACAACTCAAAATTATATATCGAGCACATCTGTCTCATCTAAAACTCTCAAAATGTTTCCAGGACATGATCCAACCTGCGAACGTTGCAACCAAGTCCCAGCCTCACTAGGTCACATGTTCTGGGCCTGCACCAAATTAACATTATTCTGGACAAAATTTTTAATTACCTTCAGACAGCCTTGGACTCACAATCCCTCCTAACCCATTAACAGCTGTGTTTGGGGTTCTTCCAGAGGGCTTAAAGTGGAGAAAGACAAACAAATTGTGATTGCATTCACTACACTGTTGGCACGCAGACTTATTCTGATAAACTGGAAGAACCCAAACTCTCCTCTTTAAGTCAGTGGGAAACTGATGTGTTATATTATTTGAAATTGGAAAAATCAAATACTCAGTTAGAGGATCTGTACAGACTTTTTCAAAACATGGCAGGATCTAATCAGTAATATTTTAAAATAAGTTCATAAAGCACAGAGAATTTATTAATTTAGGTATGTTTACAAGCCTTAAATTTACCGTTTGGCTTGCTCTCTCTCTCAGGGTGGGGATCGATCTGTTCTTAACTTAATTTTTTTTTGTAAAAACTTGATTGCTTTGTATGGATTGTAATAAAATTAATAAAAATTAAAAAATAAATAAATAAAAAAAAAAAGAAAGAAACTGGTCTACCCTCCATCTCACTTTAGCAAGGAGAACCAACACTGTAATGATGAATATCCTTTCCAAGCTTTTTTTTCTATTCCAGGGCATCCCCATATACATTAACAAATCATTTCTTAAGAAATTAGAATTAATCATAACATCATTTATTTGGAATCTGAAACATCCACGCATCCATAGGGTGACCCTATGACGATCTAAAGCAGAAGGTGGCATGGCACTACCTAACTTTCAGTTTTATTACTGGGCAGCAAATATACAAACTATTAAAACCTGGACATTGATAGAAATAGATAAACACACACAAGCTTGGTCCGCAATAGAAATAAAATCCTGCAGTACTTCTTTATATTCTTTGCTTTGTACCCCAGTAAATTCTAGTCATCGCCAATATACTAACAACCCAATTGTTCTTCATTCACTTAAAATATGAAACCAATGTAGGAAGCACTTCAAGTCAAAGAAGCTTCTATCTGTTACACCTCTACATGATAACCACCTTTTTCCACTCTCTTAAACTTGCACAAATATTAATGTTTGCAAAATGTATGGGATTAAATCATTTAGAGGTTTGTACTACAGGTAATGTCTTTGCATTTTACAAACAATTACACTTTAAATTTAACTTCCCATCAACCTAACTTTTCCACAGCTTTCAAATTAGAGTGTTGATTGTATGGAATGATACTGCTTTTAATAAAATCAATTTAAAAAAATCTATAACCATATGCAAAAGAAATCTATACTGAGAGTAACAACAATCCACAAAACAATACAAAACAGTAAAAAAAATAAACAAGTTTTAGTGTAATGGTAAAGAATTCTTCTGAGATTACAAAGATACAATAAAGTCACATACATACCTCACATAAAATTCACACTTAAGATGCCTTCAGTCATGTGCTCCTAAAAGAGGAGAAAGAAACTCTGCTGTGAGATGTATAAGAGATTCATCATTTACTCACCAGCCCATATTTAACTGAATAACCATTTAAGGATGAGTTTGGTATTTTTCAAATTGAAGTTATTTCTTCACAATCATGGTTATTAATTTGCCATTTGAAATTATGTTCTAAATTAAAGTGTTTTTATAAATGAAGAAAAAAAATTGCTTATCTGATCTTACAATTTACAAAGGGGTTTTTAGGGTACACATGCCCACAGGTGATAGAAAAATGCTTACAACTTACCAAATGTATCAAAGTTTTTCAAACCAAAAATGTTATCAAGCATTAAGTTTGTGTTTTGAGATTACACGCAGGAACACCTCCAAAAATCACCGTCTGTGTACACAGTACACCATACCATCCAAAAATGTAGGTGAAAGCTCTATCATGCAAAAAAGTAGCAATATGTGGACATAATCTACAAACACTGCCATCTTCTTTGGGCCAAAGCTCATTAAAAATGGACTGAGGCAAAATGGAAAACTGCTCTGTGGTCAAATGAATAGAAATTTGAAATTAATTTTGGAAAACATGGATGCCGGGTTCTCCAGTCTAAAGAGGAGAGGGACAATCTGGCTTGTTATTAGCACTCAAAAGGCTACATCTCTGATGGTATAAGGGGTATATTAGTGCCTATGGAATTGGCAGCTTGCACATCTGGAAAGGCACCATCAGTGCTGAAAGGTATATACAGGTTTTACAGCAATATATGCTCCCATCCAGGTGACGTCTTTTTCGGGGAAGGTCTGATATATTTCAGCAAGACAATGATAAACCACATATTGCATCTATTACAACAACATGGCTTCATAGTAGAAGAATCCAGACCTTTCACCAATTGAAAACATTTGATGCAGCATGAAGCAAAAAAATGACCAAGATGACCCAGGACTGTTGAGCAGCTAGACTCCTATAATCGGTTAAGAATGGGAGAACATTCCTCTTTCCTGTTAAAAGAAGATGGGAAACATGGTCCCAACTTTTTGAGACATGTTGCTGCCATGAAATTCAAAATGACAGCATTCTTTTCTTAAAATGGCACATTTTCTCAGTTTAAACATTTGATACGTTTTCAATATTTTATTGTGAATAAAATATGGGTTTATGAGTTTTGCAAAACATTGCATTTACATTTTACATAGCATCCCAACTTTTCTGGAATTGGGATTGTATTTGAACACAGTATGCAATCAAGTTGCAAGAACTGAGCCGATGCTATAGGCATTCATCCTGCTCTTGCAGGGCAGTGTCACAGTACAGCTGAAGCCTATCCTAGCAATGATCAGACAGACACAAGTCAGGGCAACAGCCAAACAGGGTGGCAGTCCATCGCAGGGCAAATTTTATATATTATATATATATATATATATATATATATATATATCATCTACACACAGTATGGCCAATTTAGAAATGACAATTCAAAGTTAAATCAAGTTTAAGTTCAGAATAATATTTTAACATACAGTAGTCTTTCATTCTTGCCTCACAACGCCAGGTTTTACATGGAGTCTGCATGTTTTCCCCATGTACTTGCGGGTTGATTGACATTAGAGTCAGAGACTTTACCCATTCAAAAACAGCGTTCTTTTATTATCACATTGTCAGCAAGAATGAGTGGCTCATCATGCTAAAAAAAAAAATTTTGGCTTGTGGTGGTGCTTTGAACTGCTTTATTGCACATTTCATAATTTCATTTTTTATGTTTTTTTTTTGGTGTAAGACACGCCATGGAAAAGGAGACGGGTCTTGTTCAGAAAGCAGGTTTAGCTCTTTCAAAAATCTAAGGCTTTTATTAGTAATACAATAAAGTGTAAACAGTATAGTTCAGGGCGGCACGGTGGTGCAGTGGTAGAGCTGCTGCCTCGCAGTAAGGAGACCTGGGTTTGCATTATGGGTCCTCGCTGTGTTGGGGTTTGCATGTTCTCCCCTTGCTTCGGTTTCCTCCCACAGTCCAAAGACATGCAGGTTAGGTGCATTGACGATCCTAAATTGTGCTTGGTGCATGTGCCCTACAGTGGGCTGCCACTCTGTCCGGGATTTGTTCCTGCCTTGCACCCCGTATTGGCTGGGATTGCCTCCAGCAGACCCCCCGTGACCCTGTGTTAGGATATAGCGGGTTGGAGTATAGTTCAGTAATGTTGCTTGTGCACAAAGTACAATGAACGCATATGTGCCGTTTTCAGTCAGCGTGCATCTCACTTTGTTGACCATGTAAAATAACAATGTAATGGATGGGGCTAGTGGGGTTGAGTTGTCGTTATTTCACCTAGCAAAAAAAGTATGTTTACCTCGAGAAAAATAGTACCGAGTGTCTATGATAAAATTTTTGTCTAGTTTGCTTAAGCTATCGGAAGCATACCTCTTCAACGCAGAAGGCATGTTTTCGTAAGTTGAAACCTTTGCTCACTCAAATTGAACATATTTAACTTTTAAGGCTTTTTTCCGTCACTATGGACTTTTTATACTTTAAGGCCCAATTGTACACTGTAAGAACAGATAAAGTATTTTTAAACTTCTAGAAAAAAGGCTTAATTTTACAACACAATTTCAGGTGGCAAATCAGTATATACCATGTTTGTGAAGAAATAACGTCTACCTGAAAAATACCGAACTTGGCATTTTAATCAATGCACTATTTTTGCCCACGTTCACATTACGAGTCAGAAATAACTTAAATCCGATTGTATGCCATAGGCTTAAAGCATGTCCTTCAACTTGCAAGTAAAACTTGGGGAGTTGGTGGCAGGATTGGCACTCGCACTGTTCCAGTGTGGTGCTGAGGTGTCACCCCTTGCACGGCTGCACTCGGGTCCCATTCTGGATGGTTCATCTAGTGGTGGATGCGGCAACGCGCTGTAAAAGGAGCGCATGCACACCAACTAGCCCCTGCCAAAAAAACACACTCAATGTGACACAAACTTGATATTATCAGGGTCGATCAGATTTTAGTAACTATTATATGTTGTCCTAAATCGAATATACGATTCATGGCCATGCGACATGTACGAGAATAGTGAGATCGAAGTTCACGTTTTTTGTTTTTTTTTGCCTATACGCACTGGCTGAGCGGTGCCGTCATCAGCCAGCTTTGGCAGAGAAGCATAACAACAATGGAGGAGAGCTAAGCTGTTACAACAGTTATAACCCCAGCATCGCTGCCTCTTTACTCGTCCCCACAAATCTCTTGGTGCAGTAGTAACTTAACAGCAAACGCTTTTTGTTTTTTTTTTCGCCTTCTCGGCCTAATCATGTACAGCTGCCGAAATGTTTGCCGTCCTCCAATAGCGAAATGCGACGCATACAGTAGTTTCTAGCGCCATCATCCTGTAGGTTTTACAACAAGTCGCCTTATTAAGTATGAAGTTTTTTTGTTGTTGGTGACGTAGATGACTCGCGCACAAACCATCAAGGTGCGCATGCGTGCCGTTTCGAGGACCGATATATTCACACATTTAGATAAGGTCATTTGTACCGATGAACGTTAACCGTCAATATTGTCAAATCTGACCTTAGCAAAAAATCGGAATTTAGCAGTAGGGTTTGTAATGTGAAAGTTTCTTTTTAATACTATCCACAATCCCTGACTAATAGAAGATGGGACATTAACAAGTGAAGGCCACTGCGTGTCTGGGCAACTTACAAATCAAATTAAGATTCGATGTTGAGCGTAATTTGAACCGCAGACTCAGAGACCGGGTGGCGGAGCAGGAAATACCCACAGTCAACACTCCTGTAGAGACCAAACTGTAAGAGTGAAAAGGAAAAAAATGATACCTTGCCTTATGAATAAAGCACATATCAACAAAGCCGACCCCATCGTTGCCCCTGGGTCTGCGCTTTTAACCAGGCCAGTGGACACCACTTCCACGACCGCCCGGAGCGCTAGACCCTCCCTGAAGTCACTCACACTTAAAAGACAAAGAATCCCAGGAATCAGTAATAAATTGTACATCTAAGACAAGTCAGTCCCATCACCTCGAGCTTAACAGCCACGAAACTAACTTAGTAGGAATAATCAAGATGTAACGGATGCGCTATGGAGATTCGAGTAAATAACGTGCGGCAAGAATAGCTCGATACAAGCAGTGCAACCCGGGGTCAATGTTTTCCTCTCTCTTTCATTCTTATATGATATTAGAACTTACCTTTTATTTGTTGAGGGTTTGGTGCTTGAAGCCGAGGTCTCACGTAATCAAAACCGTTCTATCCGCTAACTGAATGTTCGCGCGCCGTAGATACTCTAGGTAAAGCTTTGTAAGCTTCACGCTCCACCGGAAAAAAGCAAAGCAATGACGTCACACATGCGACGGAAATAGATAGACATCACGTCGAGCCTTGAGTGCCCGCGGCGCGAACGTTGAACTGACACTGATTTGTCGCGGTGTGTCGGTCTGTTTGTTAGACCCACCCGAAGAAAAGAGAAAGAGAAAAGGTACATACTTGCATAACATGCGAATAGGGCAATTTGAAAAGGAGAGTGTGCGAGACGGACGGAGAAGGCGGTGCGTGGTTTTGGACGAAGAACGTTAGATGCTGGAGACTGGAAATGAAGTCCGGATGTAGTGGATCGGCTGAGTTGGAATGAAAAATAAGGTAAGGGATGGCTGGTATCGGTTGTGCAGTGAAAACTGCGGACTATTTTTATTGAACCGATGCAGTGGAGATTAGGAGGTTTTAAAAAGGAAAATGGGCAGAGGGGGAATCGAGTTAAAGGCATGCGAGCAGACTCTTACTCTGGGTCAGATAGAAGGGTGATGATAGGCACAATTTCTGATCGACGAAGTCAGTTCATAAATTAATTGGCACGATTATGGTTGGAATTACGCCATTCTATCAGAGTATTGATTAAATGCGTCGATCATAATAGCATGAAAAATGTCTAGACTAAGTACTCTTGATGTAACTAAGATTATTTCTTCGAGAGATTTCTAAAGTATGAGGTTTTATTTCAGGCGTCCCACTGTGCGTTTCTAGGGAAGATATTACTGGTAAATTGAAAAGAAGTGAAATTATATTAGCTAACAGATTGCAAACTTGGACAGAGCTGTTACATTGTTCAAATGAAATGTTACTATTGAAGGTGTATTTAGGAGGTGTTCGTCATTCAGTCAGATAAAATACCCTCTCCCCTTTTTATGGGGTCTTTTAAATGGCAGCTTATAGGGCACATTGCTGCCTTGTTGTAAACATAAAATAATGTTTGCAAAAAGGGGAAGAAGTCATGAATAGGAAAGTAAAGTACTGTAAATGTGATTCACACAGCAGAAGTCCAGAGGTAGACAAAAAGTTAAAAATCACAAATTGTTACATTTGTAAAGATGGTACAAAGAGTACATTTTGTTCCAGTGAAAAGGTTTCAAGAAGCACTTGATAATTTAGTAAATAAGACTGGACAAAAGAGTCATCTAGTAAGATAAGAGTCAAGTGATTTATTGATTGAGTTGTCAGGCTTTGTGTGCAGTAGTCAGTTGTGGAAACAACCTCAGACAGAATAAATGTGGAAACGTTGTGTTTAAACCTGTTAGGTGGGACTGTTAAGCAAATATGTAAACTTCTATAAAGAGAGGATTTCAGAAATGATGGTAAAGGGGATGGGTACTTAATGGTTAGTGAATCTTCATAAAGAAATGCACCTTGATTTTTTTTTTACATTAAACCATACATTTTAGAATGCTTGAAGCTTTTTTAGCAAATGGACAAGACAAAAAAAACTTTTGAACCGAATAATCTTGTAGACATTGTTTGTGTGCAGGAAACATGGTTACAAGGACACTCAACTTTTAAGATTATAAGTTGTGAGAAATTACATAAATTCAGGTGTAGCTGATGGATATACAATCTTTGTAAGAGAAGAAATGGCTTATTATGTTGTCTTTTAACCCTGAAAAATATGAACCTGAAATAAAAGGGTTGTTTACTAAACTGCTAATACAGGAAGAGTCCATGAGTTCCTTTTTCACAATATTACTATTTATAGAAAACATTTTTAATGCAGTGTATAATGTAAATCTAACTCTTGAAATCTTAGCATCTGACTTAAAAGTATATTGCACTCCCGTTTTAGACTTTGTCAGTCTATCCTTGACTTTCAGAATGAAATGTTACTAAAATACAGAGAGCTGATAAAGGCATTGATTCAGATATTCTCAATGTTTTTTGATGCAATTTTGAGTAAATTCTCTTTTTGCTTTCTTTACAGAGAAGAAATGAATTTGTCATTTCTACTAATGGATATGCAATATGGAAGAGACATGCCTGGATTTACAGACATTTTCTGTAAAGACAAGTAGTTTCAGAAAAGAACTGTAATAATAGGAAAGGGGACAATTCTGTACTATGTAGTGACATCCTTTTCGTATATGCCATGGAGAAGTATTTGGATATAAAGGAAGAGGATGTTGAAGGAGAGTCTGTGCACCAAAAGCAAGAGAGTCTAGACATTAAGGAGGAGCTGAGTGACTGGTGGCCAATAGACATCAAAGAAGAATTGGGGTCAACGTGTCATAGCGGTGGTATACACAAGTATGACATTTTACACTTTATTAAAGAAGACCTTAAATCAGAGTCTGCCTCTCCGTATGAGTGTTCAGATGAAGCAATGCCTGGAATAGACTTCACTCCTGGTAGGGACATCGCACCACAGAATCATTCTGTCCATGTGAAGTCTGAAGTGAAAAGGACTGACCGAGAATACTGTTCAAGTTATTCTGGGAAAGGTAAGTGCCAGTATAGCACAGTGTAAAGCCAAGGTCGGTTGGTTTACCTACTGGTTACTCTCTTGGTTTTCACTGAACTTGGAAGTGCATGTTTTACAACAATAATATAAACCATAAGGTTTGAATTTACAAAAGTCATTTATCATTATGTAAGTAGTTAGTTTTTATTCCCCTAAAATGGAAAGATAAAGTGCAGTTGCTGCAAGCATGTGATAGACAGAGTAATACCTTTGCGGAATTTACTCATAATCCTTCTAGTCTGGTGACAGGCTTTTCTTTGTCTTTTGAAAGGGCTAGGAGTGAATTAATATAGTGTTACATGGAAAACTATAAGTTATGGTTTTAGACCTCTAAACAAGTCTGAATACTGTAGTAGAAATAACACTTACAGAAATCATTGAAAAGGGAGAGGGGGGAACTGCCAAAGCTCCTGGACCAAATGAACATGACTATTAGTTGTTTAGTTTAATAAATTAAAGTGGTTGTGGAAGCTGGCGTTACTTGGGTGTCATTTCAGAACTTCTCTGCAAATCTTACTTTACACTCCTCTTTTATATATGCTACCCTCAGAGGTGTCAAAAGGAACTGTTTTTTTTTCCCCCCTTCCCTACATAGTGGTGCCTCGTACTTCAAATGATTCTAACTTCGAACGTTCCAGAGTTCAAGCGCTAAATTCAATAAAGATTTGATCCAGAGTTTGAACGATGCTTCTATGTTTGAACAGCATGCACAATGAAAAAATGAAGTAACAAATGGCACTTATGCATCAAGCATAAAGGTCATCTGTTGTGTGCCTAAGTCGTCTCTTGCACTGACTGTGAAAGCATCTCTTGTGTTCATATATTTGTAGCTCATATGTTTTCAGTGCTTTTTCACTTCATTTTTGGTGTGTTTGGTTATATATAACCCTTATCTATTAACCATTGAATCCATGAAGAGTTTTGAAGCAACAACGCCTAAGAGGAAGGTTGTAGTATCGATGATTGAAGGGGAAAAGGAACTTTGCAACGAAGTACAGTTATTCGGCATATTTATGGAAGGTGACTCCCCTTCCAAACCATAACCTTTCTCTTCCTCTACACCAGCCACACAAGACATCACCACTCCTCATTAAGGTATATGCAAAATGTGTTCATTGTTTTGCTAAAATATTATTAATACTTCTGGAAAATTACGTGCAAACAATAAACAAGAAATAGGTCTTTCCAACAGTACGATGGGTTTAAATTGAAGACTCTTGACCAGTGAATCGGGGGAGAGGCAGGTCTTCAAGTCAGATGCACAGCATTGGCTAATGACATTTCTCTTGTTCACTATGAAAGCTGCCTTTCCAGGAAGTAACTATTAATAACATTTTAGCAAAACAATTGCACACCTTTTACACATTTTGGACATAAAAATCGATATCAGACATGTAGATTATACAACATGAGCTAAATAAAAAAAATATTTATTTATTTGTTTCCTTTTTCCCCCCATGGATGTTTTTTCACATAGTTTGCCATTGTCTAAAATTGTTTATCACAACTGTTTGTGTGATGTGTTTTCTGGTACCATGATCAAATAACTCTCTCTTTGCCTCCAGAGCACATTCTTTCAAAAGTCTTAGTCTTTGCTTAAGTGTTCATGAGCAAACTATAGTCTTGCTCTGATGTTCTTTCAGGACTGGAAAGGTTTTCTTCTGGCACACTTCCCATGTAGATCTAATTTGTGCTGCCTTTTTCTAACGGTAGACTCATGCGCTTTGACATCAACAGTGGGAAGAGCTATCTGTGATCCTGTGATTAAATTCTGGGGTTCTTGGAGACTTCTTCCAGCAACTTGCATTCTGTTCTTGGGCTGCACCTGGACAAGTTGGCAGTTATTTAAAATCTTCTCAATTTGTAGATTATCTTCTGGACTTGGAACAGTTGATTTCCAATTGTTTGGAGATCCTGTTAAATCTCTCTCTAAACTCCTAGTTCATCTATACCCTTTTTTTCCTGAAGGCCTCGGAGAGCTCTTTCAATCTAGGTGTGGTGATAACACACACTTCAACAAAAAAGGGCAAACCAAACTAAATGTCTAAAGTTTAAATAACACAGACTCTTCCAAGATCCTCTCTGATGATGTAATTATTTACATCTGATTTATATTTTAGGTATTTGAGGTAGTGATAAATGTAGGGGTGTACTTTTTCCTATTCGCAAAATTTGCATTTATGTTTGTTTAAATTATTTGATAGATCTTTCTAAATATATTCTGTTTACATAAATATGTAAATAATTGTGTTTCTACAGATTTACAAGAGAGTGGCCACTTATCCCTGCTTTCAGTTTCCCCAGCCTGTGCTAAATTAAGGCCACAACAGACTCCACACAATGAAAACATGAGGAAACCACCATCTGAAACAGAGACTTCAAAACCGCACATTTTTCAGTGTGGTCCTCTGCCTTTTGGCAAACCAACAAGGATAGATACGATCAACCGTCAAAAACAGATTCAGAATACAAATGTGGTCACTTTAAATGTCTGCCCAGAGGAGGGGACAGTTTTTAAAGGCATATCTAAATACAAAAATAACTGGAGTCATATGATACAGAAGCCATATCGGTGTTCAGAATGTGGTTCTCAGTTCATAAGAAAGAGTTGTCTTCAGAGGCACACAATGATTCACACTGGAGAGAAGCCATTTTCTTGTCCTGACTGTGGCAAACGATTTTTAAGAATGAGTAATCTTCAGAGGCACAAAATGAGTCATACTGGAGAAAAGCCATATTTCTGTTCTGCCTGTGGCAAGCGATTTGCATCAAGTAGCAGTATCCAGAATCACACAAGAATTCACTCTGGAGAAAGGCCATTTTGCTGTTCTCACTGTGGCAAACGATTCCTACGGATGCACTGTCTTCAGAGGCACACAAGAATTCACACTGGAGAGAGGCCATATTCCTGTTCTGTCTGTGGCAAACAGTTTATAAGCAATACTTGTCTTCAGAAACACACAAGAACTCACACTGGAGAAAAGCCATATTACTGTTCTGATTGTGGCAAACTTTTTAAAACCAGTGACAGTCTTCAGACCCACAAAAGAATTCACAGTGAAGAAAAGCCTTATTGCTGTTTTGAATGTGGTAAACAATTCTCACGAATGAGCAGTCTTCAGTGCCACAGAAGAATTCATACTGGAGAAATGCCATATTCCTGTTCAGATTGTGGCAAACTATTTAAAACTAGTGGGTCTCTTCAGACCCACAAAAGAATTCACACTGGAGAAAAGCCGTTTGGCTGTTCTAAATGTGGCAGAGAATTCTCACGAAATGGGAGTCTTCAGCGCCACGCAAAAATTCACATTGGAGAGAACAACAATTAACAGGCGATAATTGTGCAGTAAAACTTATCACTCATAAAAGTAACAACATAAAATAAAGTCAAAGTAAGGATGATACAATAAAAATATGCTCCACACTTGATGTAATAAACTGAAAAAGAAATAAAGCTCTGGTATAGGGAGGATATTTATTAAAGCCTGCATGGAAGCAGGGTCATCATGATAACAACATTTCAAACTTTAGTACCATATTAAGATAAGTATTGAAATTCAGTACTATTTTTGATGCCCAATACAGTATATTATGTAACTCAATTAAAAACATGTATTTACATAAACTGCAATTCTGTATGCATTTACATCTTTACATTTATTAAGTTAATAATATAAATTTGTAGTCATTAAATGCAAATACTTCAAGCAGTGCAATTTTTTGTAAAAGGTAAGAGTAAAGTTCTGTAAACAATACAAAGGAGTTTAAACCCATTCAGCAGTTTTTCACATTGATGAAAACAAATACTGTTACAGAGGTAATACAGTGAAATGTTACAAATGTCATCAAATGTTAATTGAATAAGTATTTCAATCTTTTGTAAACAGTATATGTAAAAAAATTTAAAACAGACACTACATAAACCTTCAAGTATAAAAAAACATCAATGTGGTCTTCTGCAAACAGTTGCTCTGAAAAGTAACACACAAACAGACCACTAACTCACTTAGAGCTTGGCATAAGTGCAAACAGAGCACATTGCGTTTTTGTGTAAATAAACTACACTGTCTTTGCAACTTCCAAAGTTTTTGCAAGAAAGACTGGCATGTTAACATGCTCTTCTGTGAGGCCTCTGCATGCTTTTGAGTCTTGACAAACTAAATACAACCACTGAAACACAGCTGGAAGTATATGAGCAAACAGAGGAGTAGCACTACAGTTTATGCAATTGACCGCTGAAAAGTTACAGCGCCTTGCATTATATTTAAAATGTGATGAAATATCATTTTAAAATTGCATGTAATAAAAGAAAGTATCTATCTAGCCAGCAGCCGTATCACATGCACTTCAGAACAGGTCATCCACCTGATGCTAAGCTTGTTCAGACCTAGTGAGTACTTGGATGGATCGCCAAGCAGGAAAAGCTTGGAGCTGCTGGAAGGGGTGTTGGTGAGGCCAGCAGGGGGTGCTTACCTTGTGGTGTAAAAATGACACCATCCTTCAGATGAGACCTAAAACCAAGGTCCTGACTGTCTGTGGTCATTAAAGATCCCTGGACATCCTTCGTAGAGTGCATCCCGATGTCCTGGCAAAATTGCCCAGCGTGGCCTAGTCATTCTGATCCCCCCAATCATCCCCTGTCTGTAATTGGCTGACTGTCTCTCACCACTTGACGACCTAAATAGCTCATGTGTGGTTTACTTATTGGTGCTGTCACAACATCCAGGTGGATGCTGCACATTATTAGTGGTCGAAGTGGCTCCCCACTCACAATGTAAAGCGCTAGATTATAAATAATAATTCTTTACGTTTATATATCTATTTTTTGGCACATGCTCCAAAAAAGGTGTAGTACAGCAGTAGCTGCTGCCAAAGAAAGGGAGAATATATGGAGAAATATTGCTGACAAAATGAATATGTAAGACAGTTAATCAGTAAGTCTGTTCAAATGTTGTGTAGAATGACAATGATGTTGTTACCTTGAAATAATATACCTGCTCAAATAAGCATCACATTCCATTTTTGCAAAATAAATGCAATTAAAAAGTAAAAGGCCTATGAAGTTCAGTGTTAAGTTGTCCAAGTTGCTGAAGTAGCACCGTGACAGATTTTGGACGGTTTTCTGCCTGCATTAAGCCTCGTCATACAGGTATGTGTGTAATTTTTAAATCCCAGAAGCAACCCAAGTGCACCTGTGAGTTTAAGGTAAGATTGAATACAAAAATATACTTCAGACAGGTGAGCATTGACATGTCGATTAGGTCTATCCATCCATTATCCAACCCGCTATATCCTAAGGGTCACGGGGGTCTGCTGGAGCCAATCCCAGCCAGCATAGTGTGCAAGGCAGGAAACAAACCTCGGGCAGGGCGCCAGCCCACTGCAGGGCACACACACCAAGCACACACTAGGGACAATTTAGATTCACTAATGCACCTAACCTGCATGTCTTTGGACTGTGGGAGGAAACCAGAGTACCCAGAGGAAACCCACGCAGACACGGGGAGAACATGCAAACTCCATGCAGGGAGGACCCGGGATGTGAAGCTGGGTCTCATTACTGCGAGGCAGCAGCGCTACCCACTGCACCACCGTGCTGCCCCCAATTAGGTCCTTTCTAACAGTTTTTGAGGCAGACATCCTAGGTTATTTTTACTACGTAACCAACAGGATCTAAATGAAAGCCCATAAATTGGGGGGTGTGCATCCCTAGGCTGGTCTTTTACCCTCTGCCTGAACCAGAACAGGCCATGTATAGAAGACATTTGCACCAATGTGTGATATAATTGAATGATGGCTGATACAGGCCACACAGTGGCATTGTAATTTCCATCTGCCAATCCTTCATGATACCATAGTGGTGGATGGAGCCCATTGGAGATGCCCCCAGTGAAAGGTGCCATATTGTGCCGTAGATATTACATGATGCAGTAGTTCTAAGTAGATAGATTGTACTTTATTTGTCCCAAGGGGCTTATAGTAAATATTATTTGTATTACAGGATGAAGATGAGGAGGAGAGTCTCTCATCCACAAGCAAACAGACTGCCCCATAGAAGTATGCCCCACATTAGAAGATACATGATCTTTCCTTCTGCAGTCAGAAATGTCTTGCTTGGTGTGACCTGAGCAGCCACTAAATGTTCTGTAGGGTGAAGGCTCCACACACATTTGGATGGTTAGTACACCTCTTTTATTTGCCTCTAAAACACCCTTTGTGTCTAGCGTAACACATTCATCTTACCATAACCTCCACCAGTTGACCCGATAGCTGTGGGATCTCTGGCAGCGGCCTATGAGAGACTTTTACATGGTCCATGTGGAGAAATAAATCCAAAAAGGTAACCTCTAGATGGACCTAACACATCCACAAATCAAACTTACAACATATGATATTGAAATACTGGAACACAAGTCAAATGTAAGATCCTCATAACTTTATTTGTTTCCTTACTGTGAACCATGTTGAATAGATGAGGCTATACCCATAATAGTTTTCTTTTTTTCAAAAGAAAAAAAATTGTCATGAATTGTGGTGGCCGTGTTCTGTTCAAATGTTATGATGAATGTGCCCTGGAATTGACTTGTCATGACTCTTTAATTGATATACAGTACGGGACAAAATAACATTTTTTTTTAGTCACAGACCAGATTTCACTGAGTAACAAATCCTAAGCTGAAATGTTCTTTTGTAGAATTGAAACCTGCAATTTTTGAATGTGGCATTGTTTTATGTTATAAAAAACTTTAAGAAGGAAATAGGAAACATTCAATTTTGCATACTTTTTTTAATTAGCTATTTATATTAAAAAAAAGTGAACAGTATGTACATACTATTCATAGTATTCATATAAAAACAAATATGTAACAAGTAAATAACAACACCAAGTAAATCGGTATGAAAAATGTGTAATTTGCAAACATAATTTACTAGAAATAAAATGAGAATGTTAAATGTTTAACAATGGAGTTACATTAACAATTAAAATATAAGCAGGAAAGAAACAAGTTGTTACTTGTCCATTTGAAATGAAACCTTTGCAAAAAAGAGATTTAGAAAGTGAGTTATAGAGTTCATCAAGATTGGGGTGATTTATAGTGATGAGCAAAAGAGGCAAGTTTCACAAAGCTGACACTAAAATTAATTTCACACTTGATTGTGCAGTTGCATAATGCAAAGTGTACTGAAGAGGTTTTTTTGGGCTCTAAAGCCGTAAAGTAAAAAGTAAATTGAAATCGGTCGTTGCAGCGGCACGTGTTAAGTTCGTATCTTTATATCTTTTATGGTTGCCTTCAGAATAGTCTTTGGGTCAGCACCTACATACTGTGTGTTTGTTTATATCCTATGTCTGTCCATTTTTTGTGAGAGAACTACTTAACGGATATAGATTTTTTTCTGTACTTTGCTTGAACATACTCATTGCGCTGAGTATCATATTTTACTTGCAGTACTAATTTGTTTGCGCAAATCAGAGAAAGAGGCTGTGAGCTGAGGGGAGAGGGAGGCATAAAATTAATCAATTGGTGCTTAAATTAGTTGACACGCTGTATCTGACATACTGTACACTTTAATATATACTGCTTTAGCACACAACGATTCAGTTCATTATCCTACAGAATTTTTAAGTTCCGTTAATCCTCCTGGCCTGCCGCCCTACAACTTAGCATTGAAAGTAGGAGCACCGATTATCCTTTTGAGAAACCTGAGCCCACCCAAACTTTGCAATGGTGCCCGTCTCCAACATCATAGAGGCAAAGATCATCACATGTGGTATTGGCGAGAGTATTTTAATCTCTTGCATTCCTCTAATTATGACTGACATGCCCTTTCAATTCCAGAAATTACAGTTACCGGTGAAGTTTTGCTTTACAATGTCAATTAACAAGACCCAGGGACAGATACTCAAGTTGGCAGGGGTTGTTCTTAGCTCAAAGGATCCTCACATGGTCTCCTTCATGTTGCTTTCTCCCGGGTTAGTTCCCCAAGAAACCTATATGTCCTCAACCCCTGATAAAACCAAAAATATTGTATATGAAGAGGCCCTTGGATAGGAAATCTATCAATATAAATTGTTCTCAATGCAAATTACATCTTTTATTATTTTTTTATTGATTTTGTTGTCCTGTTTCACTACTACGTGGTGGAGCCTCAGGGGAGAGCTAGTGTGTGTGTGTGTGTATGTATGTGTATATATATATATATATATATATATATATATATATATAGTGACGGACACCGGGTCCCATGCCCGGCCGGGGGGCGCTTGGGGGCAGCCTCCCTGGCCGTGGATCGCTCCTCAATCTTCCCCCGTGGCTCCATGGGACATGGAGTCCACCACAGCAGCCCGGTTGGGAGATGGGGTGGCCGCTAGGGGGTGCTGCGGACAACCAGCCACCACGCTGGATGGTTTATCAGCCCCACCCGGAGGTGCAATTAAGACCAGCTGGTCAGGCACCTGGAATACTTCCGGGTGGGGTATAAAAGGGCCTGCCTCCCAGCAATCAAGGCCATGTCGGGAGGAAGAGGACGAGGTTGCCTGGGGAGTGGTGGTGCCAGGAAGCGTTTGGTTGTGTGGGTTATTTTGTGCTTTAGACTGTGTTGGGCCTGTAGGACACGGGGAAGGCGTGTGCCCACGGCTGAAGAAAATAAAAAGCCCTGTGAGTGTGAACACGTGCCTCTGCGTAGTCTGTGCCGGGTCGGGTGCTATATAGTGCCTTTATCACTATATATATATATATATATATATATATATATACAGTAATCCCTCCTCGATCGCGGGGGTTGCGTTCCAGACCCCCCCGCGATAGGTGAAAATCCGCGAAGTAGAAACCATATGTTTGTATGATTATTTTTATATATTTTAAGCCCTTAGAAACTCTCCCACACTGTTTATAAATATTCTCCGCACAGTTATACAGTAAACCCTTGTTTATCGCGTTAATCCGCTCCAGACAGATAAATGAATTTCCACAGTAGGATTCTTTATTTATAAATCTAATCTTTTCGTAGTTAGAGCATAGAAAACCTGTTTACGACCTTCTAAATACGTTTTTTAACATTATTAGAGCCCTCTAGACATGAAATAACACCCTTTAGTCAAAAGTTTAAACTGTGCTCCATGACAAGACAGAGATGACAGTTCTTTCTCACAATTAAAAGAATGCAAACATATCTTCCTCTTCAAAGTGCGCGTAAGGAGCGGAGAATGTCAGAGAGAGAGTAAAGTAAACAATGAAAAATCAATAGGGCTGTATTAGTATGTAGTATGCAAGCACCGCGATAAAGCAGCGGCAATGAAGGGATCAATGCGAAGGTAGCCTTTCAGCATTTTTTACAGGAGCGTCCCTATCTTCTAAGCAAACAGCCTCTGTGCAAAAGCCCTCTGCTCACATCTCCTCCGTCAAGCGCAGAGAACGTCAGAGAGAGAGAGAGCGCGAGATTAAAGCAAACAATCAAAAAATCAATAAGTGTGCTTTTGGACGCACCTCGATAAAGCGGCATTTCTTAGAGGAGCGTCTGTATCCACTAGGTAAACAAACGGCTTCTGTGCAAGCAGCACCTCTGCTCACACCCCCTCCGTCAGGCGCAGAGAATGTCAGAGAGGGTGAGATAGAGGCAGAGAGAAGCAAACAATCGAGCAAAGCGCAGGAGGCATATCTTATAGCATTGAGGAGTTTTAGTTAATATGTAATACGTGCTCTGATTGGGTAGCTTTTAAGCCATCCGCCAATAGCGTCCCTTGTATGAAATCAACTGGGCAAACAAACTGAGGAAGCATGTACCATAAATTGAAAGACCCATTGTCCGCAGAAATCCGCGAATCAGCAAAACATCCGCAATATACATTTACATATGCTTACATATAAAATCCGCGATAGAGCAAAACCGCGAAAGTCAAAGCGCGATACAGCAAGGGATCACTGTATATATATTGTCACACACGCGCGCATGGGAGGCAGCTAAAGGGCTCGAGTGAAGGCAGTTCTGAGCCATGCCGGGATGTGGCAGAGCGCACTAACTCTCTTTCTCACTTCCCTGTAGACCTAACCCGGGAGGTTCCACCTGTCTCTCTGGACGTCACTTCTGGGACCGAGCCAATGGAGACAGACCTTGCCAGCTCCGGCCCCCCTGATGTCACATCCGGGACTAAACCAATGAACAATGAACACGTGTCCGACCCTTATGACCTCACTTCCTGTCTCCCCCTTTAAAAGCCTTCCCTTTTCCCTTCTGTGTCAGTCTTGTTTTGGACTCTGTTGTAAGCACTTCAGTGCTGGTATTTGAAAGAAAACGAAGTTTCAGCCAGGATACCAAATTACATGGGTGGCTGCCCCAAACCTTTTTCTGTCTTTGACTCGTTTTGTGACAGTGGCGTAGCCGGCAGGATGGAGAAGTCCCAGAAGAGAAGGGGACAGGACCTGCAAAACACCCAGGTGGGAGCGTACCGGGGCCGAGTATTCAGGCGGGGAGGGTGCCCGTGGTTGGCGAGACCGGTGCGGGCTCCGCTCCCAGCACGCAGAACTAGGCCATCTAGAGAGGCCAGGGAGTGTGCGGGTGGGGCTCACCGTGGGCTGCCCTGGAGGGGGGAGACAAGAGGGACTCAGTATGCTCTCTTGGGGGAGAGTGCCTGCCCCCCAGTGAAACCACAGCCCCTTTTACCACCTTGGGGTGCCCCAGACTGGCAGGGGAGTAAAATAACAAGTGGAGGTTGGACCCTGAGAGGCCGACCAGTAAACAAGCCTGGTCCTTATGGGCAAAAGTATGGCAGTGGCTAACGGCCCTTGGAAAACAAGCCCCACCAGGGCATTGAGCAGGTAGCGTGCTATCTGCTCCTGAAAGCACTTCCCCAGGGCTTCACCCAGCCGGTCTGGGGCGTGCAGTTTAAGAACATGTCTGAGCTCATAGAGCTTCTGGAAACACAGAGGGCGGCCTCACACTCTGGGAGAGCAGAACCGTCCTTCTGCCAAACTCAGCCGGGTATGTCCCAAGACCTAGCCCCTCCCTGTATAACCCGGAGCTTGCATCGGCGTCGCGGCGCCGCTGGCACGCGCAAACCGCTTGGAGGGGAGGAGGGCTTGGTGTGCTCTGACAAACCCGTTGACGGTCCCGCATACAGACGTGGTGATCGTTAACGGGTTTAAAACTTCCGCTCTGCTCGATTCCGGCAGCAACATTTCCATTGTTGCCCGCCGTTTTGTGCTACCGCGACAATGGCTAAAATTCAAGACCAGTATAACCTGTGTCCACGGGAAACCCGCTGGTACAGCACCGCCGCTTGTGTCATTAGCTACGGAGGATCAGTCCAGAAAGTAACCGTGGCAATCCTTCCTGATCCTCCGCACCCGGTGATACTAGGGCGGGACTGGTCTGACATTAAAAGCGGCGAGACACATACCACTCCCGGGTTAAGTTGGGCCTCGTTATGGACGGAGATGAACCGTCTCAAGCTGCCTCCACGCCGTGTAATCAGCCGGCAGAGAGGTGAAGCAGCCGTCCTGGCTGACGTGGCAACTCCCGGGCCGTCGCAGGCTGACACGTCATCCACCAACGCCGCGGCGGAGCGGGAGGAAACCACGCCCATTGAGGTCGGCGCTGACCCTCTCTCCGTGTTGCGGTTTCAATTTAAAAGACGCCGGCTTCTTTCAAAGGGAGCAATGGAATGACGACTCCCTGAAGTTTGTAAAAAATGCAGTGGTCCTTGTCAATGGCCAGCGCACTAGTCAGTCGATGCCACAGGGCCCCTACTTTGTGTTAGATAATGACCTCCTTTACCGTGTAGCAATGCATGACGGGCAGGAGACGAGGCTGCTGCTAGTGCCGCGTACCTTCCGGCGGCAGGTCTGCGAGCTAGCACACGCCCACCTCCTAGGTGGCCACCTGGGCACCGAAAAAACTCTGGAGCGGATCAAGCTCCGGTTTTACTGGCCAGGAATTAATGAGGAGGTTCTGCGCTTTTGCGCTTCCTGCCCGGAGTGTCAACTGCGACAGATTCCTAGGAGGGACCGTGCTCCTCTTGTTCCTATTCCCTTGATTGACGTTCCCTTCCACAGAATCGGGGTCGACCTGGTGGGACCTCTAGAGCCCTCAGCCCGAGGACACAAGTACATTTTAGTCCTCGTGGATTATGCTACACGATACCCCGAAGCTGTTCCGTTGCGCTCAGCTACCTCTAAAGCCATCGCACGGGAATTACTAGGGTATTCGCGTGGGGATCCCCAAAGAAGTCTTGACAGACCAGGGGACCCCCTTCACCTCGGAGACGTTCAAGGAGACTGCCAGATTACTGAAAATAAAGCATTTAAAAACCTCGGTGTATCATCCTCAAACCGACGGATTAGTAGAGAGGTTTAATCAAACTCTCAAGCAAATGCTACGTAAGGTGGTCAGCGAGGATGGAAGGAACTGGGATCAGCTCCTCCCCCTCGTCCTTTTTGCCTATCGGAAGTCCCACAAGCCTCCACGGGGTTCTCCCCCTTTGAACTACTGTATGGGCGACAACCTCGGGGCATATTGGATATTTTGAAAGAAGGCTGGGAAGAAGAGGCTCTTCCCACCACTAACATACTGGAGTATATCGCGCAGTTACGCGATAGATTTGGAAAGATTCGCCTGTCCTTAAAAGTCACATGGAGGAGGCTCAAGCAGCACAGGTTCGCTACTACAACCGCGCACGTCTCTTCGGGAGTTCCACCCGGAGATCGGGTCATGGTCCTAGTGCCTACCTCCCACTCTAAGTTGCTTGCCCACTGGCAGGGCCCCTACGAAGTTAAGGAGAGGAAGGGACTGGTCGACTATTTGGTGAGTCAACCCAATCGTCGGCCAAAGGAGCGGGATATCATGTGAACCTGCTGAAACCGTGGAAGGACAGGGACCCTGATCCCTCCTCCGCCAGCCCGCTCACTCTTCGCTCACACACACGACCTTAACTTTGGCGCAGACTTGAGACCCAGGCAGCGGCAGGAGCTGGAAACAGTTATCCGGACCGTTCGAGAGGTAGTCAGTGAACACCCCGGAAGGACCTCTCTGATTGAGCACAACATTGTGACAGAGCCCGGGTTGTTGTCCGAGAACGCCCTGCCGTCTTCCCGAGGCAAAAAGGCTGAAGTGGAGCTGAGATCAAGCGCATGCTGGAACTAGGTGTAATTGAGGAGAGTTATAGTCCCTGGTCCAGCCCCATTGTGCTCGTCGGTAAGCCTGACGGAGTTGGAGGTTCTGCAATGACTTCCGTCGGCTTAACCAAGTCTCCCAATTTGATGCCTATCCAATGCCACGCGTGGGCGACCTCCTCGAGAGGCTTGGACAGGCTCAATACCTGACCACACTTGACATGACAAAGGGTACTGGCAGGTTCCTTTAAACGGACTCCGGAAGGAAAAAACCGCGTTTAGTACCCCTAGCGGACACTGGCAGTATCGTGTCCTTCCATTTGGGTTACACGGGGCTCCAGCAACCTTTCAGCGTCTGGTGGACAAAGTGCTTCGGCCTCATAACTCATACAGTGCTGCCTACCTAGATGGCGTGGTCATCTATTCCAGCACATGGAAGGAACACCTACAGCATGTCCAAGCGGTATTACGGACACTTGGTGAGGCGGGCTCGGATTAATCCCAAGAAATGTTTCTTTGGATTAAGCGAGGCCAAATATTTAGGCTACCTGGTGGGTCGGGGTACCGTAAGGCCACAGTGCTCCAAAATTGATGCCATTCTGAAATGGTCCCGTCCACGAACCAAGCGGCAGGGCCAAGCCTTTCGGGTTAGCGGGTACTACCGCCGGTTTGTACCCGGTTTTGGAGCGGCCTTGACTGATTTAACAAAGAAGAGGGCCCGAACATTGTGGTATGGACTGCAAAACAGACGCTGCATTTGGTGACTTGAAGAAGGCCCTTACGTCCGCACCTATTTTGATGGCACCTAACTTTTCTTTGCCTTTCATCCTCCAGACGGACGCTTCGGACACAGGCCTGGGAGCCGTGCTGAGCCAAAGTGTCGATGGTGTGAACACCCGTCATGTTCCTGAGCCGGAAACTGTTGGACCGGGAGACCAGGTATGCGGCGGTGGAGAGGGAGGCTCTGGCGATTAAATGGGCGATCACTCAGCTGAGGTACTACCTGTTGGGCCGTGAGTTCACCCTTGTCACGGACCATGCACCTCTACAGTGGATGGCCCTGCACAAGGAGTCGAATCCGCGGGTCACCCGGTGGTTTCTTGACCTGCAGCCGTACAAGTTTTCGCTCGTTCATCGTCGGGGTGCTCTCCATGCCAACGCCGATGCTCTCTCTCCGGGTTTCGACCTCTCGGTTAAGGTCGCCCGACCCGACGGGTCTGGGCTGAGGGGGGGGCCTTGTCACACACGCGCGCATGGGAGGCAGCTAAAGGGCTCGAGTGAAGGCAGTTCTGAGCCATGCCGGGATGTGGCAGAGCGCACTAACTCTCTTTCTCACTTCCCTGTAGACCTAACCCGGGAGGTTCCACCTGTCTCTCTGGACGTCACTTCTGGGACCGAGCCAATGGAGACAGACCTTGCCAGCTCCGGCCCCCCTGATGTCACATCCGGGACTAAACCAATGAACAATGAACACGTGTCCGACCCTTATGACCTCACTTCCTGTCTCCCCCTTTAAAAGCCTTCCCTTTTCCCTTCTGTGTCAGTCTTGTTTTGGACTCTGTTGTAAGCACTTCAGTGCTGGTATTTGAAAGAAAACGAAGTTGCAGCCAGGATACCAAATTACATGGGTGGCTGCCCCAAACCTTTTTCTGTCTTTGACTCGTTTTGTGACAATATATATAGTTATATATATACACACACACACACACACAGAGTGCAGTGCATCCTGAAAGTATTCACAGCGCATCACTTTTCCACATTTTGTTATGTTACAGCCTTATTCCAAAATGGATCAAATTAATTTTTTTTCTCAGAATTCTACACACAACACCCCATAATGACAATGTGAAAAAAGTTTACTTGAGATTTTTGCAAATTTATTAAAAATAAAAAAATTGAGAAAGCACATGTACATAAGTATTCACAGCCTTTTGCCATGAAGCTCCAAATTGAGCTCAGGTGCATCCTTGTTTCCCCTGATCACACTTGAGATGTTTCTGCAGCTTAATTGGAGTCCACCTGTGGTAAATTCAGTTGATTGGACATGATTTGGAAAGGCACACACCTGTCTATATAAGGTCCCACAGTTGACAGTTCATGTCAGAGCACAAACCAAGCATGAAGTCAAAGGAATTGTTTGTAGACCTCCGAGACAGGATTGTCTCAAGGCACAAATCTGGGAAGGTTATCTTCAGGATAATGTTCAAGCATAAGTCACAAAGTTGAAGTTACACAGGGGTTGGATATTCCAACAAGACAATGACCCAAAACACAGTTCGAAATCTACAAAAGGATTCATGAACTGGGAGAAGTGCAATGTTCTGGAATGGCCGTCACAGCCCCCTGACTTGAATATCATCGAAAATCTATGGGATGATCTGAAGCAGGCTGTCCATGCTCAAATTGAACTGAACTGGAAAGATTTTGTATGGAAGAATGGTCAAAAATACCTCCATCCAGAATCCAGACACTCATCAAAGGCTATAGGAGGCGTCTAGAGGCTGTTAGATTTGCAAAAGGAGACTTAACTAAGTATTGATGTAATATCTCTGCTGTGGTGCCCAAATTTATGCACCTGTCTAATTTTGTTATGATGCATATTTTCTGTAATTCCAATAAACTTAATGTCACTGCTGAAATACCACTGTTTCCATAAGGCATGTTATATATTAAAAGGAAGTTGCTACTTTGAAAGCTCAGCCAATGATAAACAAAAATCCAAATAATTAAGAGGGGGGTTCCGAAACCTTTTCATATGACTGTATGTTTGGGAAATATCCAGACTGTCGCCCACGTAACACCTGGCTGTGGTAGATGGAGGGTCATTTCCGGAGGGTAGGACTGGACCGTGTGTCTGCCTGGGGTTGCCAACCGGGATCCCGAGTTGTTTCGCCTTGTAGTGGGTGTGGCAACGCACTGCACCAGTGCATGCTTCCCAACTTGACTTGACCTGAGACATTTTTTGAGTCTTTTCTCTATTGCAGAAATTCAAAGTGGTCTTTTTTGATGAACACTTCAGACTTTGTGGATAGAGGGTCATTTCCGGAGAGTGAGACTGGACCACGTGTCTGCCTGGGGGGCTGTACCAGTGCATGCTCCCCAACTTGACTTGACTTGACTTTAGTTACGATGGGATTTGAGAAACTAGTAAATTAAACAATTTTAAGATGAAGTTTATGATGTTCTACTTCAATGACAAAATAAACTACGTGATTAAAATGGAAATTTAGAGATTAAAGTTGACATTACGTGCTTTTTATCCCACTGTGTGCCTATTTTTTTTTTCTCTGTACCCTAATAAGCTATGACTCGCCTTTTCATGGCGACTTTAATATCTGACAGCTTCTTTTTTATTTCGGGCACTGCGCAATTTTGTGAACTTGAGCTTTCGAGTTTCTCCGCCACTCTTTCATTCAATCAACTTCCTTTTGTTATTTATAAAACTGTTTATACAAGAAATAGTACGTTTTTCCTTGCCTCCACTTGGTTTTCGCTGAAATTCTTTGCCATTGCCTTTGCACAGAACACTGAGTTTAAGGGCTATTTATATTGATTTTCAAATTCAAAGAGGCATAATTCTGGGAGGAGTTTCGAGAGTGGCAGCAGGCGCGTGCACGTGCGTTACTTTTCACGCTGACTGGGATTTATGGAGCGGAAGAACATGGAAGCTGGCGAACGCACAGATTTATGCATCTGGATTTTTTTGTGCATATGCACATTCCCACTTTTGTCCTTACGCCATGTTTTAGTGTGAATTCTACGCACAGCCTTATCTATGAGGTCCCAGGACCGGAGTTGGAGAACCCTGCTATACAGTGATGTAAATGCATACAGTATGTGATTTACGACAGATTTCATTATAACAGACACAACAGAAAATTAATAAAAAAATGCAATTTTAACTTAACACTGCTTTGATTTGACCTGCCTGACTATAAGCTTAAATAAATAAATAAGGAATTGCTGCAAACCTGGTGTGACAATTAGTGAGGGCTTGATACAGTGAAATGCATTTTTATTTAAAAAAAAAATTGAGCATGCACAACAGAAAAAGAATGATTAATAAAATAAACATCAATAGTATTCAAAATGTGGAATTTGCTGTAATTCTTAGCAGAGCCTTACTAGAGTAACAGAATGCTGAAAGCACAGAACTGGTGTGTGACGGTCAAATATTGTGATCAGATTAGGTGATTGCACTATGAATTAATGGCACTATACCAAATATGGCTGATAAGAACTCAAGACTGCATGAAACCAAATATTAAACAGAATGAGAACTCCAAATCCTTATTTATTTAAAGACACGTCTCATTTTGCACAAACTTAAAAATCAAACAGATGGCAAATTAGTTTCCCAGTCCAAACTTTCATATACAAAGACCTTCCAGAGTGAGAGCTTCGCATTGGACAATTTGAAGTAAACGGTCCTATCAGATTCTTCAAGCTGTGATATATTGTTGACTTTCTATTTCAGTCAATAATATAAAATTCAAAAAAACATCTTGGTAAATTAGAAATATTGCTTGTTTGTGATCAGATTCTGTTTGGAGACACATAATTCACTTTTACGTCAAAATTAAGATTATCTTCAAATTCTTGTTGTGCAGAAAATCGGAATCAGCCTTACATTTCACCCAAAATTCAGACAGAACACAGCAAAGTGTTAAGATGAGATGTCACAACTGGGAATTCTGCAAACTCCCATAAATCGTGAATGCAGCAAGTCATTTGAAAAACTAGTCTAACTGGGTAAACGCCAAGATTATTATAGTTAACGAAAACTAACATCAGAACTGAAACTATTATTAAAAAACATTTTCGTAAACTGAAATAAAGTAAAACTAAATCTAAACGAAACTAGCTGGAAAGACTAACTGAAATAATCATTTATTAAAATAATTTTAGTTTTCGTTTTTGAATGAATATTCTTGCAGTTAGTTTTTAACCCTTGTAACGTTTAACTCGAATACTGAACGTCATCCACCACGAGCCGCCCGCACATATTCATCCATTTAACGGCCGCTTGTGACGGAGGGCAGGTGTTCACATAGCATTTGTAGTGACAGAGCGAGCTGAATATGCGCGTAAGGCGTGTGGAATTGAAAGCAATTTACATAGCGCCTTTCTTTGCACATCTTGTATATCAAAATGTAATTCAAACGCCTGAAACTGGAATGTGCTGGTCAACAAAAACTTTGCCGTATGGACAGAAAAATCACGAGTGAGTAACATTTCAGTGTACTTCTCAGGTACTTTGCACACAAAGTATAGAGAAAGTATAGTAAACATGAAAAAAATTCGACCTCGCGATTTTGATGAATCTTGATATTTTAGACCTCCCCGTGCCCGAAAATACCGTTTTTTTTGGAATTACGTATTTGTGTGTGTAAACACGATAACTCAAAAACGCAACTAGATAGATGGATGAAATTCGGCATGTGGTTGTTACACCAGAATTGTAGATTTGTATTAACTTTTGGGCCAAATCCATCAACCAGAAGTGGTACTTTACCTGAACACATACTTGATTTTTTTTTTATTCATGCAGCTGCAGAGTCTGATTTACTTAACTTTACTTTTATAATAATTGTTCAATATGTTATTAATTTGATTTGATCTGTTGTTGATGGTTCTTTAATGTACATAATATAATCATTGTCTTGTGGTTTACTCTTCAAATATCGATCCCCATATCTGAGTACACGAGAAAGTCGAGGGGAGACCACTTCCGATTTTTGAAAATAAAACGGCACTGATCGAGAGACTGACTAGGTCAGCATACAAGATCAGCATATTGTTAATCACCAATCACTTTTGCCTTAAAAACGTCATTTAACAGCAAAGCGATACAAACTTTGTAAAATTCCTGAGTTGGCAACGTCTCGACTGAACTACAGAAATAGGCGAATAGAGTCTGCCAAGTGATGAAAAGCTAAACATACAAATGTGTTTTTGTATTTATGCTATATTTACTAATTTATCTTGTGTAGTTAATATTCACAGCTCAAAATACTTGATATTGTGAGAATAATCCAGTAGCAGAATTATGTTTTAAAATATTAGTCCCCATTTTTTCAATGTTTCTCTCTCTCAAAATAGATAGTTGAAATCATCATATTCTTTTTGTTCTTAACATCAGCTATATCATATATATTGCATGCCAGGAATTTTTCCTGCCTTACATCCAAACCTGCTGGGGTAGGCCCCAGCTTTCCTGTGATCCAGCTCTGAATAAACAGGTTTAGATAATGTATATATTGTTCTTAATCTCAGATGCTGTCTCTGTCGTTTTCTGCCTGTCCATACTCTTATTACTTGCTCTTACTCTGCTCATTAAGGGTTTACCATTCTTATACATTGGCTGTTCAAGTCTCACTGCCCCTAACCTTGACACTACTTGCTTGTTTTTCTTTGTTTCCCTCAATACAGCTAGGTGGGGTCTGCACACTGATTCAAGGCTAAGAGTCTTGTTCTTCCTAAACCCCGGTGATTTTCATGGTCACACCTGTCAGAACACAGTAGACTCTGTTTTGTAATTTTTGATATGTTTTCAGGCCTGCGGGTGGCAAAATTCTGTCTATAAATTGTTTGTGCCTGAGATGGAATCAGAGATCAATATGGCTGGTAGAAAATAGCAAAGCCCAGTATGAGAGATTTTATACGCACATTGTGGTTGGTGTATAGGATATGTTGTGTGCTGTAGACATTTACAGTAAAAACCCTCACACCTTAAAATTCACATAAATTTCATTACAAATTGGCCCATTCTGTACAGACTGCCAACAGTCAGCGCAGCTTTTTTCAGTACAAATGACATACAAAATATTTTTAAAATGATAAAATTGTGTAAAATTGTTCATATTCAGTACCTGGTTTTCATTATGCATGTTTTTATCAGACAAAAACAAAACCAAATAGTAAACTGTGTCGTGTAGTGTAATAAGCTTCCTCTAACTTTAAACTCATATCCAAACCCATTATGTGTACAGTTCTGTCTGATTGTAACACAAACACTAAACTCCATAGTAGCTCTTTAACCATACCATAATTACTAAAACTAAAACTGAAACTAATATACAGTAATCCCTCCTCAATCGTGGGGGTTGCATTCCAGAACCCCCCGCAATACGTGAAAATCCACAAAGTAGAAACCATATGTTTTGTGTGGTTATTTTTATATATTTTAAGCCCTTAGAAACTCTCCCACACTGTTTATAAATATTCTCCGCACAGTTATACAGAAAACCCTTGTTTATCGCAGTTAATCCGCTCCAGACAGATAAATGAATTCCCACGAAGTAGGATTTTTTATTTATAAATCTAATATTTTCACAGTTAGAGCATTGGAAACCTGTTTACGACCTTCTAAATACGTTTTTTAACATTATTAGAGCCCTCTAGACATGAAATAACACCCTTTAGTCAAACGTTTAAACTGTGCTCCATGACAAGAGAGAGATGACAGTTCTTTCTCACAGTTAAAAGAATGCAAACATGTCTTCCTCTTCAAAGGAGTGCGTATAGCAGAGAATGTCAGAGAGAGAGAGAGAGACAGAGAAAAGCAAACAATCAAAAATCAATACGGGCTGTTAGCGCTTTGAAGTATGCGAAGCACCGCACGGGAAGCATATCTTATATCATTGAGGATTTTTATTTAATACGTAATACATGCTCTGATTGGGTAGCTTCTCAGCCATCCGCCAATAGCGTCCCTTGTATGAAATCAACTGGGCAAACAAACTGAGGAAGCGTGTACCATAAATTAAAAGACCCATTGTCTGCAGAAATCCACGAACCAGCGAAAAATCCGTGAAATATATTTAGATATGCTTACATTTAAAATCTGCGATGGAGTGAAGCCGCGAAAGTCGAAGCGCGATATAACGAGGGATCACTGTATATACAAAAATAGAAATGTCTTTGTAAAATAAAAGCTAAATTAAAACTAAAAATACATAATGAAGGAAAACTAAAACTAAACTGAATTTCCAAGTAAGGTCGGAAAAAATATAGAAATAAAAACTAATATAAAAAGGCAAAACTATAATAACCTTGGTAAACACCATGTTGTAAGCTTTGCTCTTGGAAAGTTAATATGAAACAGAGAGTTGCGAGCATTTTCCAAATCCAGTCTTCTCTTTTATATATTTGTCAGGATCTTTTGGCATCGTAAAATACATTCCTACCTAATATGCGTCACTGGAGCAAAAGCAAGTTACTGGCAACTCTGAATTGCCCAGATGTGAGTGCGTGAATGTGATGTACTAGAGCTACCCACCCTTCACAAGAGGAATTGTTAAACTGGTTAGTCTCTTACACTGATGCTCATTATATTTGTTCAATTAAACTATGATTTAGCACTCATCATTTTCTAAATATAATTGTATACTTCTCATTTCTTGACCAACCCTATACCGTTTACAGATTTGTTAATACAGGGCGACACATAAAAACGGGAACTTTTGAAAAACCCAATAAAAATAGAAGAAATCCAACACAAAAAAATTATTGACAGCAATTGAACCATTACAACTTACCTTTTAAGAAACAGTAATCCAAATTATCAATGTCTGAAAATTACGTCCTGTAGATGGCGTCCTCCTGTACATATGCATTCTTCCAATCTGCTGTTGAGGTTCCCCATTGATCGCTGCAACATCTCAGCTGGGATACCACGAATTTCGTCTTGAATTCTTTGTTTCAGTTCATTCAGTGTCCTTGGCCGAGTTGTGTAGACCCGACTCTTAAGGTAGCTCCACAAGAAAAAATCACAAACGGACAAATCCGGTGATCTTGAGGGCCAGGAAATGTCACCGAATCTTGAGATGACACGGTTACCGAGCAATTCTCGCACAGCTGCCATTGATTGCCTTGCAATTGATTACTAAATTACTAAATGGCGAGATTGTTTACAGCTCGAGGTCCCTGTTCCGCAGTACTGCCAACTGTACATGGCTGCCACTCGCATTTCAAAAGTTCCCATTTTTCTGTATCTGTGTATTACATTTTTTCATTTACTCAAAACCTATAAATACATTCAATCACCTAAACACATCATAAAGGCTATCAGAACGGCACAGTGTCACCAAAACTCGAATCTAATTAAATGTATTTAAACAAAAAAGACAACCCTATTAAATTCAGACGCAAATGCAAATAAACGCCCAGGAATTCGAGCAATCAAAGACAGGCTCTGGCTGCCTAGGAAATGGGACAGCAGTGAACGAGAAGTGAGTGGCGAACACAATAGACCAAGGAAACAAATGCGTGTGCCACATTGACAGTTCACAACACTTCCATAAGAAAAAAAGTAATGGGGTCATCCTTCATGTGACGCTTCACAGTCTCGTGTAAAGAGAAAGTCGGAAATAAATACATATATACATAAAACGGTTGGTGCACGCCAACTACGCAGGTATTCAGGAACAAACCAGAGCAGAAACTGCGACATACACGGGGATCGATAGCCGCATTCCTGCACTATTCATCGACATTAGACTTTTTTCTCGCGTGTTAATACTGGAGCAGCCAGCATTGCACTCCACTTCCAGCAGGATTATAAATTCAGCCTTGCAGATGATGACGAGGAGACGGGAGAAGGACACCGACGACTGGAAGCGCTGCGAAAGTGGAATAGTCTGTCTAGAGCAGTGACTGTTATTTTTACGGGGCGTCTTAAACGGATTTTATAGTGCAGTTTGATTATACTAGAAGACTGTTGTAAATCACCTGTTGCGGAATAAACGCGCTCGTTATTGGGCTCGTTAGTTCGGCGTGTGTCTCGGTCTTTCCATCACGGTGCTCGTTACAATACCTTATACAAGTACTTACCGTCATCTCTTTCAGAGGACCTTTATGACAGCTTCAGTCAGTCAGTCAGTCAGTGAGCCACCCGATTCAATATTCCCACCATGGAGACGCGTGCTATCACCATACATGGTTTTTATTTTTCAGTATATTGGTAGACGGGGATCGTGCATAACAAGTTATTGCTGCCATCTGCTGGACGGATATACTAAGTTCATTTAT
Organism: Polypterus senegalus; assembly: GCF_016835505.1. Classification (NCBI taxonomy): domain Eukaryota; kingdom Metazoa; phylum Chordata; class Cladistia; order Polypteriformes; family Polypteridae; genus Polypterus; species Polypterus senegalus. The sequence goes on from NC_053161.1 coordinate 155,601,767, forward strand.
TTTATTATGATTTTAATTTCTTAGACCAGAGTAAAAGAAAAATTCCAGTATCCTTTAAATGTTTAGTAAAGGCTTTGAAAGACTCGATTATATTAATAATTCATTCATTTAAACTGTTAATGCGGAGTCCTTTTTGATTAAACTTTCCAATCAGCAGATTTCAATCAACAGACAATGTAATCTTCTAATGTTTTTTAGTGCTTAATTCCCTGCTTTATGCTTGCATATTTTTGGACAATTGGGTTAATAAATCTTTTTTATTTTTAGATTTACTTGACATTGATGCCAGTATTTTCCATTAGCCCATATTTATATCCAAGTACTAGGAAATAAGCCTCATGCTCAGCAGACGTTGCTGCTCTTCTTCCTTCTGCCATATCACATTCTCGAACAGACTGAATATGCACTTTGTTAAAAGAAAGACGTGAACCCTGATAACTTCACAGAGGTTGCCTTTAGCCACATTTTTGCTTCCACACATAAGCTTTCAATTAAGACCAAGATCAAGCTTCTACCTCCCAGTGGTTTGCGAGTAATCATGTGACAGACGGGCATATAAACCTTAGCATTTTATATATTCACAAGCTGTGCTACCAGTCTAAAATTGTTTGAAATCTAAATCATCTGGGCAGACCTCATTGTTAACGTTTACAGTGTGTATGTCTCTGTTCTATGCCGTTTGGTATGGGATTAGTAAAAGCAGCAGTAATGTTTGTGAGGCGCCATCTGCTGGAATGCCAGGGACATAATAACTGGATGAACACACAAACACACAGAAACATACTTTTATTAAGGAGGTACTTGCCTTAGTTTAAATGCAGTTACAGTAAATGTATTGTATCTATGTAGATATTATAATACATTTGTCTCAGGGCTTACCGTGTAACTGCACCAAGAGCTTCTGCGTCCAGTCACTGTTCAGGGAGAGGATGTAGGGGTGGTGCACTCCTACAAGTATTTGGGGGTCCACATTAATGACAGGTTGGAGTGGTCTGGGATCACAGGCAAAATATATAAGAAAGGGCAGAGCAGGCTCTTTTTCTTTAAGAGACTGCGTTCCTTTAATGTGAGAAATGACATCTTTCATGTCAGCTATTACTCTGTCATGGCCAGTGGGATTTTCTATGCTGTGATGTACTGGGCTGGTAACAACACTTCAACATCGGTCCGCCGAATCAACAGACTAAGTTATAGGAAGCATTCTGGACCCCCTGGAAGTTGTGGCAAAGGAGAGAATTAAAACAAAACTCAGTGCCATTAAAAATAATGTTGCACATCCTCTCCCAGACACACAAACACTGAGAATTTTCAGCCAACAGATTATTCAGCAGAAGTGTGTCAAGAAACGCTATGAGGACTTATTTATGCCAACAGCAATACACCTGCATAAGGCTTCACTGGGACTGGGACTGCCAAGTCAGAAGTTTTCTTTCTTTTGAATTTTCTTGCTTCATAGAAACTCCAGTGTGTGTTCAAACCAAAGTGTGACTATGTTTATTTATTTACTCATTTATCTACCTATTTATGTATATATTTATTTAAAGAGCTCCTGTAAAAATCTCAAATTTCCCCCTGGGGAGAAATAAAATTCTATCTATCTATCTACCCTAAATCAGAGGTGTCCAACTGCGATCCTGGTGGGCCGCAGTGGCTGCAGGTTTTCATTCTAACCATCTTCTTAATTATTGAGCAGTTTTTGCTGCTGATTAACTTGTTTTGCTTTAGTTTTAATTGACGTGACTCAAACCTCTTAGTTGTTTCTTTTTCCTTAATGAGCAGCCAAACTATAATTTGACACAAAACAAGCTGCCACATGACCAGCTAACCTGAAAATAAAGAAAGGTGAAGGTCTCGGTCATGAAGGTTTCCTCAGGTCACCAAAACATCTTGACGGTGGTCTTAGAAGAAACAGAAAATCAACGGTGTCTTGTGGCAGAATGAGAGCAGCAACAAGCCATGATATTCAATAATGGTGTTAATTAACAGCAAGAATTAGCTTCTCATTAAGAAACTGGTTGGAGTGAAATTGGCTGGAGTTTGAAGCCCCAATTTAGCTGGTCATCTGTTGGCTCGTTTCACATCTCATTTGTGTTTGGCTGCCATTTAATGAAGAAATGAGTCAATTCAGAGACCTGAATCCTTAAACTCAGGGCTATTAAAATGAAGGGTAAAGGAGTTCATTAGCAGTGAAAACTGCCCACCGATTAGGAAAAGGGTTAGAATAAAAACCTGCAGCCACTGCCGCCCACAAGGACTGGAGTTGGACACCCCTGCCCTAAATAATTTGGACTAAAAATGTAATATTTGTCAGGATTCATATCTCTATATTAAATCACATTTATTCAAGATTACACAGTTCTTGGGGTGCAATTGTTAAAATGAATTGGCAGAAATCTTGGTTAATTGCTAAAAATGATCCTTTATTAACAAAAATATTTGAAATCCAAAATAAAATCCTTCATAAGATTTAGCAAGGTAATGCCCTTATAAGTAACATGTTTCCAGATATAGATATTAATTGCAGATTGTGTAGTGCAACACATGTTTTTTTGATGTCTCATCTTCAGAGCTCTATGGAAAGAAATGTCCACTAGGATTGCACAAAGGTTGGGTTATTTATTCTTTTCTGAATTCAAGAAAATGATTTTCTTTTATGAGAACACATCTGTTGATTATACTACTTTATTTGTGACCAGCTTTTTAATATTATCTGGGAAATACTCCCTTCATAAATATCAATGAATCAGATGTAGCCCATTATTTAACCTTTTTCTCTGGTAGATAAATAATACCTGCAAAGCTCTGAGGTTAGTTAAAACCTGCTGATCTTTTCATGATTTGTATGCATTGTAAGAACATTTATATTGTCTTTTTGTCTTGTATTCTGCTGTACTACTTTGAATTTATTACTTGTTTTATGTATTTAAACAATTGTTATTCTGTATGTATTTGATTGATTACATTGAGAAATTATCTCCCTTTGTCATGTAACCAGAAATTACACAAATTTGGAATTTTTATTAAGGATAAAAAAATTTAATTTGCTGACTACCTTGCGTATTTTAGTGAAAATCTTTGAAATAAAGCCATCATTGCGATTTTTAATGAACGAATTCACGTTATATTGTAAATCAGTACAGTACATGAAAAACAAACTGTGAAAACAACTGCTGAACATTAGTGATGACTTTAAATTGTATGAAGCTCCCGTAGTTTCCTTTTTTTCTGCTGCGCAATATTTTTCATTACAATTTGTCAAAATATTGATATTCACATTTCTTGCTGTATTGTTGTATGTATATATTTTGTTGTATTACTGTATTTTTATATTTTTGGGCCTGCCTCAGGCCCGGAGTGGCTAATCGAGAGAAATGGGAAAATTCCCGGTGGGCCGGCTGGGTTTATGGGCCGCGAGGGCCGGTGTTAAATCACAATCAACATACATGTCACACACTACTGCTTCTGCACTCACAGGTACGGCCAGCCAGCGCTCACTGTGTGACCTGCTTTAACGTGTGCCATGTGACCACAACCAGCCAATCACACAGAGGCTGGTGTGTAGGGCTGATTGCCTGTTACCGAGAGCCTAAAGGCGCTTTTCCACTGCATAGTACGGCACAGCACGGTTCAGTACAGCTCACCTTGGTTCGGCTCAGTTCGGCTCGGTTTGCGTTTCGACTGCAGTTTAGTACCACTTTAGAGTGGGCGGGATTATTCACGTGTCGTTATAGTTGCGCCGCCTCTACTGCCGTGACACCGTGGAACTTTTACAACAACACGCAGACAACGACAACACTTTAGCTCGACGACGCGCAAGGTTAAGCATCTAAAAAAAGCACATCACTAGCTAACTTTTATCACTGTTGCAAGGCATAAAATGAACTTAACTGCCGGTGTAACATTAAAATGCTGATTCTGTATATTACAGATCTTCCACATTTTGCAAAAAAGTCGCCGCAAGAGACAATCTGTTTGGACATTTAACCGTGCTTCAGAGTGGTGGGATGTGATTGTTCCCGGTTTTACAAACACTCAGTGGCTGGAGAACTTTAATGTCTGAAGAAACATTCATCCACTTATGCAACAAACTGCGTCCAGCGATGGAGAGACGGGACACAAACTTCCGCGTGTGTGTACCTAAAAGAAAAGAATAGCCAGTGACGCAGTAATGACGATTTTCTCCGGCCAATCAGTGACCAGCAGAGTTTACACGTCACGTTTTAGTAACTGTTCGGCGCGCTTGGAACCTCGGCTGAGGTGGTACTAAAAAAAGGACCAAGTACCAGGTACTGTTCCCAGTGGAAAACCCCCCAAAAGTGAGCTGAACTGAACCGTGTCGTGCCGTACTATGCAGTGGAAAAGCGCCATTACAGTAGAGAGGATCTGCAGTTACCGAACTACGTTCCTCTGAGAGACGCCCGAGAGTAGATGGATGGTAAAAAAGGCAAAGGTGGTGAGAATTAAAAAACAGAAGGCACTTGAATGTGACGCGGCCAAATGCACCAAATTGAGTGGCTTTTTAATTAAAAACCCTCAGTTTGAGAGCAAAAGTCTAAGTGGAGACGGTGAAAAAAGTAAGTAAGCTACGAATTTGCAAAGCCTTTGTTCATATCACACAGACTACGTTATATGCCATAATGCCACGTAAATAATTTACATGATTCATACACTTAAACAGTAATTTGCAGGCAGTGCTGTATTTTGTTTAGAACACTGCTTATTGTGACACTGATGCCACATAAATGAGACACTTTTGTGGTCCTCTAGCCCCTCAGCAGCAGCCATAAAGCCTTCATTTCAAAGGGAGCAGGTAGGATTACTCTCTGAGTGAACATTGTGATAAAGTTTATTATGCATTATATGCTGTAATATTTGTCTATATAAAAAGTATCCAGAGATTATGAATGATTTGGCATCACAAATAAACCTGCTTTGACCTGATCAGAAAACTGTCTATTAAGGTCAATTTAGGCTAAAAATGTTTACAGTTTTTATGTGCCATCAGAGGAGAGCCAGGAGGGGGTAGGCCTAGTGTGTCCACAGAAAGTGCTGCTGTCACTGTGAAGGGTTTAGGTGAGCTCATTATAGGATGGATTAGTTTAGTTTCACTATAACCACCTTTTATGCCTCATATTACTACAGACTGATTATACGTTTTCTACATGTTAAGTTTGTAAATAAACAAAATCCACTACTGAAGGAGAATCTAATGAAAATAAGACTGTAATTTTCAGTGAGAAAAATCTGAATTGTTTTGTTGAAAGCATGTTCCATGTCAATCTTGCTAATGCCTTACAGAATGTTGTTTTTTAATGTAATGCAGGTGCAGATGAGTGTCATAGGGATCGGGATACTGAGGAAAGTGTGAATAAAAGAGAAGAGTCTACTCAGAGGTAGATTAAATAGGCCACAGCAACTCAGCAGCAGAAATTTGAAGATGAGACCGTTGATAACTTTGATTACTTTGCTCGTCCTCAGTTACAGGACATAAATGCATTTTTTTCATTTCGTCCACAACAGTCTCCAAGTTGTCCTATACCAAAAGTTTACAACAGAAAAGATGGAACCAACCGTAAATGGTTGACTTTCTGTGAAAAAAATCAGTCGCTCTACTGTACTGTATGTCTGGCATTTGCTCCGTTTTCTAGTGATAGCCTTTTCATAAAGGGAGGCATGAAAATGTGGAAACATGTTCACCAAAGAATAGAGGAGCATGAAAACCAGTAAGATGCACAAAGATAGTGCAGATGCCTACTTTCTAAAAGCACAAATGGCAAATGTCAGAAGCCTATTGATCAGCAACCAAATGTCATTACATGTTGAACAAGTTAGAAAGAAATGTCAGGTGATTGAGTGTGTAGTTGATGTTATAAAAGTTATTGGCAAATGTGGCCTTAGCTTCAGAGGTGATAAAGAAGAGGCTGCTTATAGCTTAGAAAACATTGCTGTTAACCATGGAAATGTCCTCAAACTGATTTTGCTATTAAGCAAATTTGACATTTGCCTTCAGCAGCATGTAAATGCCTGCATAGAAAGTAGCAAAAAGCAGCACGAAACTGCCGCGAGGGGCAGAGGCTCTTTACTTACCCTGCTGCATAAGGACATGTTCAGCAAAGTTGTGGATGTAATCAGTCAACTCATAAAGAGAACAATAGCAGAGGAAGTTAGACAGGCTAGCGTGTTTTCTGTTCAGATAGAGACAACGCAGGATTTCAGCTCTAAAGACCAGTGCTCTATCGGTACTGAGACTCAGATATGTAACAGATGTCATCCATGAAAGACTGATCACCATAGTGGACTGTTAGTCATCTACAGGGCAGCATTTTGCAGAGATCCTGAAAAAAAAGTGCTAGAGAAGCTCAATATTGACATCAGCACATGTGTGGGCAACTCAACAGTATCAGGGGTTTTCTGTACTTTTCTCTGAGCAGTCTCCCTCTCAGATTCACGTATGGTGTTATGCACATCTTTTAAATCTTGTCCTTGTAGACACACCAGGCAGTGTTGTGGAAAGTGCCTCCCTCTTCTCACTGCTTAATGAAATGGTTTTCTCGAGAGAGTCGTGCAAGCACATGCAGAAGTGGGAACAGATGAGTCAGGACGCACAGCACAGAAGACTTTGCCCAACAGGGCACACGAGGTGGTGGGCTAAGGATCAGGCACTAAGCAAAGTATCTGGGTGTTTTGCGAATCCTCAGGGAGCCTTGTTTTTTTGAAGTGCTTTTGACTTTACACACCATTGTAGAGGACAGTGCACAAAAGCCAACTGTGAGGGCCAAGGCAAAGGGATTCATAGAAGGCCTTCTGAAGTATGAAACAGTGCTCGCTACTCAAATTTTCTTAAGCATTTTTGAGCAGACGACTTCTTTATCAAAATACTTACAAACAAAGGGAATGGATATTATCACAGCTCAACGACTGGTTGAAGGGACAGAGGACAGTCTCAGGAAGAGTGCTAGGGACTTTGAAGTTGAGTTAAGTGTGCAGCTGATAAGTTTGTGCAGTGGGCTAACAGAAAGCTGCTGGAGGAAGAAGAGTGTCAGCTGGTGGTGCAAACTGCCCTTTCTGAGTGAAGGTTCAGAAAAAAAAAAGAAAAGATGCCAGGGGAGCTTGCAGAAGACGAGCCATTAGCATCAGCTACCACTTACTTCACTGTTAATGTACACAATGTCATTTTAGACACAGTGCCTGACAATATCCATAGAAGGTTTTCTGCTAATGCAAAACTTTGTTCAGATTTTGCCCATCTGGATCCTAGACACTTTGCTCTGGGCTTCCGAGATCAGCTCTGGAAGGAATAAGCAAATGTCTGCTTAAGTTTGACAATAGAGCTACAGTTGGCACATTATCTGGTGAACTGTGCAGCCTTGTATTCCAGTGGGAGAAGTTAAAGATGTCCCCCCATGCAGTGTTGCATTGTCAGGACAGCCAGTGAAATGTCACAAGGAAGGCAGGAGGATCTTTCCACAGAACAGCAAGATACTAAATTAGAGAGCAAAACCTGTTCCTCCAGTGAACAATGCGCCATTTGTGTGTATCTCATTCTCTCCCAGTATAATCTTCTAACTGATGCATACCATGTGACTGGACTGGCCTACAAGTTTTTATTAACACTGTCCATCACACAAGTAGCCTGTGAGAGAAGATTCTCAACAGTGAAGTTCTTAAAAAACAGGCTCAGAAGCACTTTAGCCCAAAAGAACCTGGGAGTATACACACTCATGTGCACTGAGAAAGAAATCCTTATGTCTTTGGAGAATGATGTGATTCTAAACAAGGCTGTAGAAACCAGTTCGCTGCTCAGACATTCGTTAATCCTTTAAAGTTAGTCATGTGTTCATGAAGATACAGAGGAAAAACATTTTACAAGAAAATTACACTGTATAACAAACAAGCAAAGAACAATGCAAATATTTTTGTTTTATTTAAACTATTTGTGGTTAAAGGTTGGATATTTAGAAACGTAAAAGCACAGAAGGAAGAAATTTATGTTGTCATAAAATACATTGTTTTTGACAGTGTGTCATTGCGTCATTGTGTGACTCATTTGCTTACTTGTAAAAATAATTCAGAATTTGTAAAGTATTATTTCCTTTAGTTGGTAAGTGATATTTAAGAAAAACATTGCTGGAGAGGATAATGTAATGCTTTTATATATAGAGGAGGACCGGAGCTTGAAGTGAATATGCAACCACCCATGTGAAAGAAAGGGTGAGCTGAGAGTTTTAAAAATAATATGTGGGTCAACACTGTATATAGTGGGCCCGGCTGAAAATGAGTCCCACTCCGGCCTTGTGCCTCATATTGTATGGATAAATGTCAAAAAAGGATGTTAACCCGCTGGATGGTTACCAATAGTGTTTTAGCAGCTTCGAACCGTTAACTACTCAGCGGTCAGCCACCAGCAAGTCAACAGTTGGCCACCGACTGTAAACTCTGCCGGCTTGCTGCTGTTCCCGTCACCGTCGGTCTGCTGACTGGCAGCATGCCGCACCCAAAACAAACAGCGGACTGATAGATCCTTACGGTGACAGGACAGGACGCTGACGTCATAAGAGCGACGGAAACAGTTGCGCAGTCGCGTGACAGAGTCTAGCTGCGGACTTGCTGTCACTACGGCGCGAACGTCAACTAGCAAATCGAGAGAGCTCATTGGGTCCGTGTGGAGAAGCAGAAACGTAAAAGTGAGTTTGTGTAGAGAGAAGGAATGACACAACAGCAGGAGACCCAGTTTGCAGTTACCGAGAATCTATTCCGAGTAATTATTGTGTCGTGCGAGCTCTACTCCGGTCTCAGAGGAGCGGCCCTAGGGGTTGATGAGTCAACGCTGGTTATTTGTACGACTTACTTCAGAAAACACCGTCTCGGAGATTGTCACCAGCGTTCAGAATGGTCCGTATCAGACCTTACATAGGCTACATATCAAACGAGTGACAGCGTTCTAACGTGTAAATGCCATTTCTAGTTTTTTTTTAAATCGTCTTCGATTCTCCGATTGGCTTCTTTGACGGCGGATAGAAAACGTGCATTTTGTTTTAAAACCTCTCGCATTACACGAGAGCAGTCCAGCGGTTGACCCCCTTTTTCTTTGGTTGTGTGGGCACTGCACGAGTGCAGACCGAGTATGTCGATAGGCTTACTTTGTTCATTCAGTCACTTGTTAAGTTTTTCCGCGGCTCACTTCAATAACCAATAACGATTCTCCGTTCGTTTTTAGGGTATAAACTGGCTCCGTCTCTCATTAATTTTCATTTTCTCCCAGGCGGTATTTGGCCTTATTTCATTGTACACATTAGGTATTCCCGGGCAGACATAGGCGGTTATAGACAGGGGCCACTGCCCCTGTAGAATTGGCCCTGGCCACGGCCCCGGCCCCTGTGCTGAAGAGATAAAATTGTAATTAATTACTTACGGTGATGTTCTGTGCCCCCCCTGGTAAATTTGGTCTGGAACCGCCACTGCAGGCAGATACTCATAATTAAACAGTATATCGAGTGCTGGGCTTCTCAATTCAATTTACACGATCGTGCGTGGCATATCTGAAAAATTTAATCTGAAGCACGTTTAGCTCATCTCGTGGAAATGATGGAAGGGAGATAAAAGGTATTACTCCTGTAATTTAGGGTGACTGAATGTACATTATTTAGGAATGATTTGTGTGAAAGAAGTGTGATGAAAACTATATAATGGACTAAAATATATATAGAGTTGTTCTGAGAAATATAAAGTTCTGGGTGGGTAATCAAATTCATGTGCTAAAATCATTTTTGATGCAATAATTGTAATTTATGTTAAAATCATAATAACTCGATTCTGTACTGTTACCAAGTGTGTGTGTTTTTTAGTTTTTAAAGTGTGGAATTGCACAGTGAGCTACATAAACACTGTAACGTATTGTTACTTAGTTTGGATTCACAAATGTGCGTGTAATACTGCATTCATGTGTTTAGTGTGGAGTTGTGGAAGTTCCATTTCCCCCCAGTGTATAATTTATGCTGGCATCCAATGTAGAATTAATTTACATCAGTGTCTTTGCTGAAACCTATAACGTTCTATAGTATGTCTTAAAGGTGGTTTAGTTGGTTTTCCTAATAGGATCATCAGAATGTATTGAAAGATCTTTGTTAATTGACTGCACTGTTTTTAAAAATAGGCATTTAAGAATAAGTTCAATATTTGCCAAATGTTTTTATACTGCCCCTAAAGTTTAGTTTAGCAAAAGTAATTGTTTAGTCACATCTTACAAGCTCTTTTCCTCATTGAATTGGATTAAGGGGGTCTCCAAATGTTAATGTTTCAGGTCTCAGCAGGTTTGACAAACAACAAATATAATTTTTCCATCAATTCATATTCTGCTGTTTATCTGGGTTCAGGTCGCTGGGGTAGCAGTCTAAGCCATGATGCCCATACATCCTTACTCCTCGCCTCTTCCTCCGACTCCCCTTTGGAGGGTTACTGGGGGAAGGGAGGGGGGGGGAGTCCCAAGCCAGCTGAGAGAGATGATCTGTCCAGCATGTCCTGGGTTTGTTCCGAGGTTTCTTCCCAAATGGATATGCAGAAACGCCTCTCTAGGGTGACATCCAGGAAGGATCCTAATCGGATGCCTTCCTGCACCACCTCAAATCGCTTCTTTTGAAGTTCTACTTTGAGTTCCTCCGGATTGTCTGCACTAACCATCCAGTGACATTTCAGTTCTGATATTAATTGTAGTTTTTAGTTTTTATTTTATTTTATAGAATCTATATATTTATTTCGTTCTAGTTTTCAGTGGAGTCAACAAGTTTTATTTAGTTTTGTGTTTAAAATGTTAGTTTTTATTTTATTTAGTTCTGGCCTTTTTACATAATATTAGCACAATTTAAAAAATGTTTTGAAGCAAGACCCCAAACGCCAGCCTATGTATATTTCAATGCAGGCTATGTTTTAGTCAACAATGTACACTCAAAGTTCATAATGCCGTTAAACACAGCTTGACTATCAATGAGCAAACAGATGAAGTGGCCTAATGAGTACAGTCCACGAGATCAAATGTTTCAGCCCAAGAAACCAGTCTGTGCAAGCACGTTGCTGTTAAGCTTTAAACAAGCACGAATTTTGAGACATCTGTTCATGTTGCAATGACATCCGTTGCACAGATGGCTACACAGTGAAAATACGCCTGTGATGTAGGTGCACAGATGAGGTCCTCGGCCACTGGCGCCAGCAGGCTGTAATGTTGCTTACCTTCTCTCTTTCTCTTCTCAGCTTTAGTCTTGTTTTCCTCATCTAAAAACTTAAAATCGTTGGATGATGTCGAGCTAAATAAGCCTTCAGATTCATAATATTATTCCCACTAAATAAAAACCCGCACTCTTTTTCATCTTCTCACACGCTACATTTGTTTTTATCATCTGCGCTGTAATTAAAGTATTCCCATATGTTACTTTCTCACTTTCTATCCACAAACATCTGTGCAAAACTCGCCATCGGCAACCACACGTGCTTACTGCTTCAACCCGACGAGCCAAATGTGCTCAACAAACAAATAATGGTCCTTTATGGAAGTTGCGCCACGTGACTGTAGTAAGCCCAAGGTACAAGATCACTGCATAGTGAACAGCGCGACGTAACTGAACGCTCAGGGCAACCAACAAACAACCCCTCTGCACGACTGAACCGGATTGAATGAAAATGCTATCGCTATTCTCATTTTAGTTTGTTCATATATCACTGATTTTTATTTTTAGTTTTTCTGTTTGCCTTAATTTCAGTTCTCGTGCTTGTAAAACGAAAGACAATATTTTTAGTTTTAGTTCTCGTTTTTGTTATGAGAATATCACTGCTTCTCACCCTATCTCTAAAGCTAAGCCTAGTCGCACAGTGAAGGATATTTACTTCTATCGCCTGTATCCGTGATCTTGTTCTTGATCTTGTCACTACCGACAACTCCTGACCATAGATTGTGGGTAGGAATATGGATCGACCAGTAATTCAGCACCTTTGCGTTTCAGCACAGCTTCCTCTTCACAACTGTCCAGTACAATGCATGCAGAACTATGGACACAGTGTCGATATCCTACTCCCTTCTTCCCTCACTTGTGAGCAAAATTCCAAGATACTTACACTCTTCCACTTGAGGCAACACCACATCCCCAACCTGGAGAGGACACTCCACTCTTTTTTTTGGCTGAGCACCATGACTTTGGACTTGTGAAGCGGCCGGGATGAGGATCAGCACCTTCATTTGCCTACAAACAGCCTCCCACACTAGCTTGGGTTCCTTCCCCAATCTACAGCAGAGTTGCCTCATTTAACATATTTGAACACAGGGATCTTTTGGTACCAGTTTTGCCCATGTAATTACCAGAAGAGTCTTCATCTACTGACCGTGTGTCCTACTGTGGCCTGTAATATTGGAGTACCAGTTTATCAAGTCCACAGCCTACAGGCTACTCCACTCTTTTGAGAGCTCTTTCATTCTATCTCTGTTATTTTTATGATAACTTTATGCTGACGCAGCAGGTATTTTTGGTGCAAGTCCATGAACGTGTGCATGCATTTAGGATTGGCAGGAAATCCGTGGGGTCTTTTTATGCTATGTACATGTGGTTCTTATTGCATTTGGACTTTGCCGCTTTTTGTTATATCACTCAGTGAGTGACCTAACATTGGCCAGGACTATGCTGTAGTTTCAAGTATGCATTCTTGTCAGTGATTGTTAGCCATGATCATATCTGAAAGGGAGACTAAACCTGGACCATCCCAGGGCTGCTGCTGCTTGCTGGGAGCTTTCAGATTTGTACATTTGGGAGTGCCTATTAACATAATACAAAATATTATTATAAGGGGTTTCTGGTGGGACGTTGAACCTCTTAGAGGGTATTTGGGTTTGAATAAACAGACGGAGGCCAGCCACTGGGAATGTGTCCTAGACCCTTATACAGTGGGTAGTGTCAGGAAAGAACTTTATTATAATATGGAAATGTAAATTGAGGGGTGTAATTTACTCATGTAAAAACTGGGGAACCCCAACAGGTTCATGAACAGGGGTTCAAAGAAGTATCGTATATACTCGCGTATAAGTCAGGTCTTAAAACCAGAAAAATCGATCATAAAATCAGACCCCGACTTATACGCCCGTTCAAAAATGCGACACTTAGTTATTTATTTATTTTTTTTCATCTTCTTACTTTCTCCAATCGCACACCAGTTTCTCAGGCACATCGAATTTTGTTGCGGCAGCGCAGTTACCAATTTCTTTCGCTACTTCAACAATGTTTAATTTAAAACCAGCTTCATATTTTTTTCTGATCAAATGCTGCAATGTAGATAAGGGATGCTCTTACGGTAAAGGTGTATGAGGGTGTGAGATACAAAAAAACACAAATCGGTGCAAATGTCACTTCGGAATAGTTCAGGTATTACAGTGTGGTTACGTAGGCACAATGCATTGAAAAAAAAGTCAGTGTGCTCAGTGGTTACTCTCTCAGGTGGGCATTAGCATATCATAATCTCTTGGACCAATAGTTTTCCGCATTCGACTTATACGACTGACATTATAAAATACCACAAATTATACGGTAAAAGCAAGCCCCGACTTATCCATGGGAGAACACAAACACGATATAATTAGTTAAAAATGAAAGGTGATGTCAGAGTTAATTACAGTATATCGATCATTACACAGTGTTAAGAGTATTCACATATAACAGAACAGTTATAGTACGGTGATTATCGTATTACGTTTCATATTGTTTTGGCAGGATAAAGCTCTTTAATTTCATCTACCTTTGCCTTTTCAAAAGTGCACAGTCCATTTCATGATTATGAGACTAGTTTAATATTAAAGTTGAACATAGAGAAGAAGAAGCATAGCCTTTATTAATTAAACTTGGAGTAACTTCTTAATTTATAGACTAGCAAATTGTACTTGCAAAAAATTCACAAAAATAAAAGCATTAATGAAATGATAATGAGGGAGAGAAGAGCATCACCCATTACAGTAAGAAAGGAGATTATTTTAATAAGTAGATAGATAGATATTTTTTATTAATCCTCAAAGGGAAATTCACATACTTCAGCAGCAGCATACTGATAAAAACAATATTAATAAAAGAGCAGTGCAAGTTTAAAAAAAATGCAAGCTGGAGAGTGCGAGGCAGGTATAACAGTCTATAATCTTGTATAGTGTTAACATTTAACCCCCAACCAAACACCCCTCCCACCCCCAACTCCCAAAACCCCGGGTAGAACTGAAGAGTCGCATAGTGTAGGGGAGGAATGATCTCCTCAGTCTGTCAGTGGAGCAGGATGGTGACAGCAGTCTGTCGCTGAAGCTGCTCCTCTGTCTGGAGAGGATACTGTTTAGTGGATGCAGTGGATACTTCATGATTGACAGGAGCCTGCTCAGCGCCCATCGTTCTGCCACAGATGTCAAACTGTCCAGCTCCATGTCTACAATAGAGCCTGCCTTCCTTACCAGTTTGTCCAGACGTGAGGTGTCCCTCTTCTTTATGCTGCCTCCCCAGAAAACCACCGTGTAGAAGAGGGCGCTCGCCAGAACCGTCTGATAGAACATCTGCAGCATCTTACTGCAGATGTTGAAAGACGCCAGCCTTCTAAGGAAGTATAGTCAGCTCTGTCCTTTCTTACACAGAGCATCAGTATTGGCAGTCCACTCCAATTTATCATCCAGCTGCACTCCCAGGTATTTATAGGTCTGTACCCTCTGCACAGTCACCTCTGATAATCATAGGGTCTGGGAGGGGCCTGGGCCTCTTAAAATCCACCACCAGCTCCTTGGTTTTGCTGGTGTTCAGGTGCAGATGGTTTGAGTCACACCATTTCACAAAGTCCTTGATTAGGTTCCTATACTCCTCCTCCTGCCCACTCCTGATGCAGCCCATGATAGCAGTGTTGTCAGCTAACTTTTGCACGTGGCAGAACTCCGAGTTGTATTGGAAGTCCGATGTATATAAGCTGAACTGGACCGGAGAAAGCACAGTCCTCTGTATCGCTCCTGTGCTGCTGACTACAATGTCAGACCTGCAGTTCCCGAGACGCCCCATCTCTGTCAGCTTGTCACTAAGGAACCGAGGCTGGATGGTGTTAAAGGCGCTAGAGTAGTCCAGAAACGTAATTTTTACAGCACCAGTGCCTCTATCAGAAAAGGATCAGTGTAGCATATAGATGATGGCATCCTCCACTCCCACCTTCTCCTGGTATGCAAACTGCAGAGGGTCGAGGGCGTGGCGGACCTGTGGCCTCAGTTGGTGAAGCAGCGGCTGCTCCATGGTCTTCATCACATGTGACGTCAGAGCGACAGGCTGGAAGTCATTCAGCTCACCAGGACGTGATACCTTTGGGACAGGGGTGATACAAGATGTTGGAGAGTGTAAAGAAGCAGTTAAAGAATGTTGAATTCCATAGTGTCCAAGCTTTGTGAAATCAAGAGCGGCTATGTCCAAATTGATTAGTACACAAAGAGGCTAAATCTGCATTTTTTGTGCTGTTTGTTTTTTCTTATTGTACAAAGCTCACACAATCACTGAAGAAGTCTAGAAAAGAGTAGGACAGCAGGCAGCGAGTTCAAAAAAAGGCAGAAGGTGTTAACTTAAGAGCGTTTGGTTCAGTTTGGAGGTCATTCTGTTGTGCTCTGCCCGCAGGTGGGGGATAAAGGAGGCTGGCGTAGCAGATTTACCAATGAAGGAGATGTGCTCAGCTGACCTGGGAACTCCACAGCGCTATAAATGTGAAGAGGGGACCTTGAAAGACAAAAATAATGATGAGAAAAAGAAGAATCTCATGCTCCATAGGAACCTGCTTTTCATAGATCCCATGGACATTAAGAAAGAAGACAGTGAGAGCAAATCTGTGCACTGTCAGCTGGGAAGTCTTGGAATTAAGGAGGAGTGTTGTGAATTGCCGCCAGTAATTATTAAAGAAGAATCTGAGCCAACATCTATTAACGTTTATAAGCAGACAACTGAAAATGTAAACAGTATCAAAGAGGAGGCTATCGAATCAGAGTCTGTGTGTCCAAGTGAATCAGGCCTTCCTTTGAGCAAGGACCGTAGTCTACAGCATCATTCTGTTCATGTAAAGGCTGAACCTTTGGAGTCTAATGTGAAGAGGAGTGAGAAAGTATTGTGTTCAAGTCATTCTGGAGAAAGTAAGTATAAATAAAAACATGTCACCCTTAGTGCTGGGCGGTATGAACAAAATTCTATATCACGGTATTTTTCAAAATTATACCGGTTTCACGGTATTCAACGGTATTTTTTCCCCATGCATGAGTGGATGTTAACCACATTTTCCTCTGCAATTACTGCAGAAGGCTGGCTAAGAATAACCTATTCCACTGTCATGAGCATTGTACAAAAATAAACATTTTAATGTGCACACAAGTATTAATGCAGGTTTGCATGGCCCCATAAAGTGATAGTTTTCACGGGGGTGGCACTAATGAAGAGAAGGAATCACATTGCATGACAGTTGCAGTCAAAATATAGAATCTTTTTATTGAACAAATTTTGCAAACAAGCAAAAATTTTGACCTCACATTGTCAATTATCCAAAGAGGCATTTAGACTTAGTCAAACATCCAGAGGTGCTTGTCAAAAGTTGTATTGCACTGACCATGTCTTAGAAAAGGAATAAATAGTAAATATTTTTTGTAAACCAGCTACACTTTCTGTTAATGTTAACAATCTCTGTCCACTTACACATTAAAGTAACTTATTAAACAACTTTACCATCATTAAACTGCATAATATTTAAACTAATAAATAATAACAATAAAATAAGTAATAGTGCAACTTCCAGTAATAATACTATTACTTCAGGAGTTCAAGCCCAGGTGCATTACACAGTATTCACCAAATAAAAATAAAATAAAACAAGTGCAACTTGGTGAGACTTCTTTACAACTGAACCATCATTTAGGCAAATTGCATTAATATGACCTTGCTTCAAGCTAAGCTATATACATCAATAATAAATCTGCAACTTGCATTTATAATGCTATTTGTGGTATTGCCCTATGGAAGCGTATTAGGGCCACAGTGAAGAAAAAAAAACTATATGTCAAGAATAAAGTCGACAATGTTGACTTTATTCTCGACATTTCCAGTTTAATCTTGACGCTTATGTCAAGATTAAAGTTGACATTTCCACTTTATTCTCATAATTTTGTCATTAAAGTAGAATGCCATAAACTAAACCTCATCCTAAAATCAGTGTTTAATTTACTAGGTTTTCTCAAACTCCGTCATAAGTTAATGTAGCACATTAAATGCTTTGTTTAAGTGTTCCCCAACCCAGTTTTAAATCACTACGCACTTCTTAAACTGACTTCCTCCGCACTAAGAGGAGGCGCAGGCAGGAGTCGCCCCACAGATGGCATTCACTTTGTGATATTCCTGCTCGCTGAAAATTTAGAATGCTAAGATAAATACTTGATATAATTTTCATGATGAAATGCATTAAAGCAGGTATTAAACATGCATGGTAGTGAGGCGGTAGTGCTGCTTCCTCGCAGTAAGGGGTCCCCAGATGTACGTCCAGTGTAGAGAACTTTATGGCAGGTGTGACGAGGCTTCAAAAAACTGGATGTATGAATGGGTATCGCACAGGTTTAACTGAAATATCGTGTAAATGTTGGGTTTGTGATCTGGTGGTCGGAGACACGAACACAGGATTAAATGGATGTTCTTCTGATTGGGCTTTCTTTATTGCATACATGCTGTCTGTATTTGACATACCAAAACCCGAGTTCCTAGCCTTCCTTTTTCTTTTTCCACATAACCAATCACCACACGATAAACGTTTTTGTGAAATTAAAACTGTTATAAACTTAGACCACGGAGTGTTCAGACATTTCAAAAAATCTTCGTTATACATGTTTAACTAGGCCATCCATTCAGGGTTGCGCCCATCCCAGCAAGCATTGTGTGTGAGGCAGGAGCAAATCCTGAACGAGGCACCAGCACATCGCAGGGTGAATACGAGCAACACATACATTAGCAGGGTCAATATAGCATAACAAAACCCCACATCCTACATGACTTTGAAAGGAAACTGAAGCACGCCGAGTAAACCCACCAGAAAAACATGCAAATTCAGGGCAGGGAACACCCGGGACCCCTTTGCTGCAAGGCAGCGGTGCAACCTCCACACCACCATGCCCCCATGTGATTAATACATGCTTTAATGCATTTCATCATGAAAATTATATAAAAGTATTTATCTTAGCATTCTAAATGTTCAGGGAGCAGGAATATCATGAAATTAATGTATTGTGTGTGGTGAGCGCTGCCTGTGCCTCCTCTTAGTGCAAGAGGAAGTCAGTTTAAGAGGCACGTAGTGATTAACATGGCTCGGGGAACACTTAACACAAAGCATTTAATGTGCTACATAACTTATGACAGGGTTTGAGAAAATCTAGTAAATTCAATATTCATTTTAAGATGAAGTTTAGTTTATGATATTCTACTTTAATTATAAATTACGAGATTAAAGTCAGCATGTGGACTTTATTCTCATCATAAGCATTGAAATTAAAGTGGAAATGTCGAGAATAAAGTCAACATGTCATCACACTATTACACAGTACCCAGGTACATTACACAGTACTGGAAAAAAAAATAAAACGAGTACAATTTGGCTTGCAGTATTATCCAGTAGTATAAAAACAGTATTCACACATTTGAATATAATGCTCCACATCCAACCTTTTAAAACTAAAGTATCTCCAGACAACACAGACAGCTCCTTTTTTTCAGCAAAAGTTCTTCTGTGTCATCATGTTCAACTTTTATCGTCTGCTACAGCTTCAGTTTCAGAATGTTCTCTGTCTATTTTCACCGCTCAATACCTCCACTAACGCATGTACTCTGTTGCATACGTGTTTAGCGGTGAAGCAGTGAAAAAGGTCCCCCTTAAACAGTTTTTCTGCTGCACCATGTTCCGAACGTTCTTTAGGCTATTTAAACCGGTGTTGTGGTATAAGAAAAATCCATATCATAAAAAAAAAGTTTTTTGGTATGAACTGGTATACCGCCCAGCACTAGTCACCCTATTGACTGCTATTGTGAGACTTTTTTTTTTTAATCCTCTCTCTCTAGATATATATATATATCTTAGATATATCTCTACATCTACAGTTAGGTCCATAAATATTTGGACAGAGACAGCTTTTTTCTCATTTTGGTTGTTCTGTACATTACCACAATGAATTTTAAATGAAACAACTCAGATGCAGTTGAAGTGCAGACTTTCAGCTTTAATTCAGTGGGTTGAACAAAAAGATTACATAAAAATGTCAGGCAACTAAAGCATTTTTTTAACACAATCCCTTCATTTCAGGGGCTCAAAAGTAATTGGACAATCGACTCAAAGGCTATTTCATGGGCAGGTGTGTTCAAGTCCGTCGTTATGTTATTATCAATTAAGCAGATAAAAGGCCGGTGAGTTGATTTGAGGTGTGGTGCTTGCATGTGGAAGATTTTGCTGTGAACAGACAACATGCGGTCAAAGGAGCTCTCCATGCAGGTGAAAGAAGCCATCCTTAAGCTGCGAAAACAGAAAAAACCCATCAGAGAAATTGCTACAATATTACGAATGGCAAAATCTACAGTTTGGTACATCCTGAGAAAGAAAGCAAGCACTGGTGAACTCAGCAACGCAAAAAGACCCGGACGTCCACGGAAGACGACAGTGGTGGATGATCGCAGAATCATTTCCATGGTAAAGAGAAACCCCTTCACAACAGCCAACCAAGTGAACAACACTCTCCAGAGGGTCGGCGTATCGATATCCAAGTCTACCATAAAGAGAAGGCTGCATGAAAGTAAATACAGAGGGTGCACTGCAGGGTGCAAGCCATGCATAATCCTCAAGAATAGAAAGGCTAGATTGGACTTTGCTAAAGAACATCTCAAAAAGCCAGCACAGTTCTGGAAAAGCATTCTTTGGACAGATGAAACCAAGATCAACCTCTACCAGAATGATGGCAAGAAAAAAGTATGGAGAAGGCATGGAACAGCTCATTATCCAAAGCATACCACATCATCTGTAAAACACGGTGGAGGCTGGCAGTATGATGGCTGCCAGTGGAACTGGGACACTAGTGTTTTTATTGATGACTAGCCAACCCAGGGCGTACCATACACCGCATAATCAGGCCGGTTTTTTAATGATTTTTAAGCAGAGGGAGAAAATTAACATTTGAAAAATCGGTAATGTAATAAATCAGCAAGAAAAGCAACATTGTAACAATGCACGGAACGAACCAACACACAATCGTCCGTGACTGAAAACTGGCACACCATCCTCGCGCCTTCTCCTGTCAGACGTAGGGATTGGGGTGCACGGTGCGGAGTGTGGAACGGGAGGAAAGGAGAATGACGTCTATTCAGCTCCGTCCGTCATGCTAGTCTGCTGATTTCTCGTTCAGTATGCATTGCCCGCTCATCTGCCCACCTCCAACTCGTCACTTGAGTCGCCGTCTTTACATAGTCTAGATGTACCTGTGAGTGACGTAGACTTTTCATTGCTCTGTGCGGTTTTGGCTGCTATTCTATATATAATCCACCAAGATACCCGACCAAGGTAGTAGCGAGGTGAGAGGGGGGTGTGTACAAAGGGTTGGGACGCAACCAGTGGTAGTGTATGAGTCGCACTTAGTGAGAATTCCACAGTTTGCAGCCCGAATGGGGTTCAACGGACACACGTTCAATGTCATGCATAACTATTTATCGAATGCTAAACACTTCTGGAAAGACACGGTTGTCTAAAACGGGTTGTTGTGAGAATACAACAGTACGCGAATGAAAAGATGGAACTGTAGACTTTTCATTGCTCTGTGCGGTTCATATATATATATATATATATATATATATATATATATATATATATATATTCCAACCAAGACACCCGATCACGCTAGTAGCGAGGGGGGTGTGAACAAAGTGCAGGAGCATCTAAGAAGACGCATGTTTATCGCGGATGCGAATTGCTGTATGTAGCGTGTAAAACAGTTTGCTATGGTGCATGCGGGCGTGTGTCGTAACCGAAAACTCGGTTTTTAAAGACTGCCTACTTCATTGTGTTTTAACCTCAGTTGTAAAGAAATGTTTTAAGGACCTCATGGGATACCCTTCGGTTTTGGTTGCTTTTCTATATATAATCCACCAAGATACCCAACCACGGTAGGAGGGGGGCGTGCACAAAGGGTAGGGACGTAATGAGTGGGAGCGTATGAGTCACATTTAGTGGGAATTCCACGGCTTACCTACGCCTCTCTGTGCTGGGTAGACACAGGAGCATCTAAGAAGACGCATGTTTGTCGCGGATGTGAATAGCTGTATGTAGCTTATAAAATAGTTTGCTATGGTGCATGTGGTCGTGCATCGTAACCGAAAAGTTGGCTTTTAAAGACTGCTTACTTCATTGTGCTTCATCCTCAGTTGTAAAGGATTGTTTTAAAGATCCCATAGGATACCCCTCGCAAACCGTTTCACACGCTGCATATGGCGATTCACCTCCGCGAGAAACATGCCTCTATGAACAGTCAACGTAGGTGACATTAACCTGACCTGTACTGCATGTGTCCTCTACGTCAAACAAATATAAATGACGCCATTTTTTCTGTGTCGTTGCATCCAAATTGGTGGGCGTGGCCCTGCGAGTTGTCGTCGTATCCAATGGTCTTGGTGTTGGTGGGCGTGGCTCTTCCCTGCGTGCGCCATAGGTGTCTCACTTGGCGGCGGCTTAGTGAATCCACGCCCCTTCCGGCGTGCTTTCCATGGTTGTCTTGCCTTAGTGAATTATATATATAGATGTGACACAGGACAGAAGCAGCCGAATGAATTCTGAGGTGTTCAGAGACATACTGTCTGCTCAAATCCAGCTAAATGCAGTCAAATTGATTGGGCGGCGCGCATTTCATGATACATATGGACAATGACCCAAAACATATAGCCAAAGCAAACCAGGAGTTTATTTAAGCAAAGAAGTGGAAAATTCTTGAATGGCCAAGTCAGTCACCTGATCTTAACCCAATTGAGCAGGCATTTCACTTGTTGAAGACTAAACTTTGGACAGAAAGGCCCACAAACCAACAGCAACTGAAAGCCGCTGCAGTAAAGGCCTGGCAGAGCATTAAAAAAGTAGGAAACCCAGCATCTGGTGATGTCCATGAGTTCAAGACTTCAGGCTGGCATTGCCAGCAAAGGGTTTTCAACCAAGTATTAGAAATGAACATTTTATTTCCAATTACATTTGAGCCCCTGCAATGAAGGGATTCTGTTAAAAAATACTTTAGCTCCCTCACATTTTTATGCAATCTTTTTTGTTCAACCCACTGAATTAAAGCTGAAAATCTGCACTTCAACTGCATCTGAGTGGTTTCATTTAAAATTCATTGTGGTGATGTACAGAACCAAAGTTAGAAAAAACTTGTCTGTGTCCAAATATTTATGGACCTAACTGTGTGTGTGTGTATATATATATATATATATATATATATATGTATGTGTGTGTGTGTGTGTGTGTGTGTGTATGTATATGTATATATATATATATATATAAAATATATATATATATATATATATATATATATATATATATATATATATATATATATATATATACACACACACGGTACTCCAGGCGGACTGCCATCTAGCATTCCGGGGGAGGTAACATTCTGCCCACGCTTGCTCCCCTGGTCCTTCTAGCGTGGAGGTGTCCTGGCCGGTCAAGGGCCCCGGCCATTCTCCACTAATAAATATTTATTAAAAGTACCGGAGTTGGAGCATAGTTTTGGGTTTATTTTAGTTGTTTAGTTTAGCTGTTGCTCATCTTCTAAAATTGTATTATTTACTTAAATATTTACATTTTTGTATTTCTGCAGATATGCAAGGGGGTGCTTGTGTCTCTCTACCATCATTTATTGAGTTCTATCTTCAGTGCAAGCCAAAGCAGACAAGTCATGACGGAAAAATGAAGACAATGAACTCTGGATCGGAGATTTTAATACCAGACGCTTTACAGGGTAGATCTCAAGCCACTGTGGAACTAACTTGGACTGACACAATAAACACTGAGCAAGAAGTGCAAAGTTCAAATCCAGAAGATCTGCATGTCTGTGATGATTTAAGGAAAACTGTTATATGCAAGCATAAACAAAAAGATGACGGGAGAAGTTGTGTAACAGGGGGGCAATATTGCTGTTCTGACTGTGGAAAACAATTTTCTAGTAATAGCCATTTTCAGAGGCACTCACAAATTCACACTAGAGACAAGCCGTATTGCTGTTCTGAATGCGGAAAACATTTCTCTACACGTAGTTACCTTCAGAAGCACTCAAAAATCCACATTGGAGAGAAGCCATACTGCTGTTCTGAATGTGGTAAACTTTTTTCTACAAGTAGCTATCTTCATGGACACTCAACAGTTCACACTGGAGAGAAGCCATATTCCTGTTCTGAATGTGGCAAACAATTCTCCAAAAACAGCAGCCTTCAGGCCCACAGAAGAATTCACACTGGAGAAAAGCCATATTGCTGTTTTGAATGTGGCAAACGATTCTCCGTAAATAGCCATTTTCATAACCACAGAAGAACTCACACTGGGGAGAAGCCATATTGTTGTTTAGACTGTGGCAAACGATTCACTGTCAGCAGTAGTCTTCAGGCCCACACGAAAATTCACACTGGAGAAAAACCATATTGCTGTCCTGAATGTGGGAAACGATTTGCAAAGAACAGCACTCTAAATATACACACAAGAGTTCACACAGGAGAGAAACCATATTGCTGCACTGAATGTGGAAAACGATTCACCATGAATAGCAGTCTTCAGGTACACATAAGAATTCACACTGGAGCAAAGCCGTATCGGTGTCCTGAATGTGGCAAACAATTCTCTGTGAAAAGTCATTTTCAGACCCACAAAAGAATTCATACTGGGGAGAAGCCGTATTATTGTTCTGACTGTGGAAAAGGGTTTACCACAAATACCAGTCTTCAGAACCACACAAGGATTCACACTGGAGAGAAGCCATATTGCTGTTCTGACTGTGGCAAAAGATTCTCTGGGAGGAGCAGCTTTCGTACACACAGAAAAATGCATGCTAAACAAGCACAAATTAACCCCAACCTTTTCACCTTATGCACAGATGGAGACAGTGCAGCATGCTAGGCAGCATAGATAGGTTATGAAATATTTAACAAACAAAAAGAAACAAACATCTGGCAACAGCACACATTTTGTGGTAAAAGTACTGACTTTCTGTTCCTGTGACCTGTGAATAAGGGATTAACATATAACTAGCTTAGCACACGTAAAAGAAGATCAAGAGACAATCAAGCTGCACAAGATAGGTCAAGCAACAATAGAGAAAATGGAAAAGCAGACATTTTTTTGATTCTAACCAGCAGAGTTAGAAAAATGAACTCCTCTGGCTCCATGGTTGTGATGGATAAGCTTGTACACCAAAGATACAACAAAGTTTCCAGACTCCATACAGGGAAAATCTGCAGCATAAGAGATTACTAAATCAACATTACAGAGACACCTGGACTGCATCCTAGACAAATTCCTGGAAAGTTAGGAGCTACACAAGGCTGCCCAATAGAACTTTTCAGGGTATTCTAGATCCTCCCCTGTGAACTACAACAGAAGGCATCACTTTGGACAAGGCAAGAGAAGAGCCCTTTCCAGAAATCTAAGAGAATATCCGCAAACCACCATTGACTGAGGTTTATTCTTGTCTTGACTGTGTGCACAACAAACCATGCCGGAAAAGATAAAAACTGAGAGGAGCCATGCTGCTGTTCTGACTTGGGCAAACCATTTGCCCAAATTAGCAGTCTTTAGATCCACACAGAAAATTCACATTCGAGAGAAAGCACATTGGTGATCTTAATGTGGAATTCAGTTCACCAGTAGTGGTACTAATTTTCAGGGGTGTGTTTCCCAAAAGGTTTGTTGTGCTAATAACGTTGTCATTTCCATCTTAAAACTGATGGTTAATTTACAGGTGTTTTCCAAAACCCAGTATAAATGAAATAGCATGGCAAATTCTTTCTAAAGTATTTTGTACCCAATCTGCTTGTAAACTGCCAAGTGGCTACCTTTTGCACCAATCTTAGTGACAGATAAAGATCATCAGGCAGAGCACATTAAATTTACATCTTAGTATATCTCTGAAAGTTTAGAATACTAAGATTAATTTTTGACAGTATGATTTCCATAATGTAATGCACTATTTAAAGTTCAGTATTTTTCATGTCCAAGGTCTGTTTTCATAACGGTGGTATATATAGTAATATGCCATGGGATAAATGTGATCTTGCAGCATTTTTCTTTTTTATATAATTTAAGTAATACTATGCCGGTTGTAGTTTTAAAGTGCATCAGTCCACATGTACAAGGTTTATAACTTCCAAAATATGTTTATTTTTCAAGGCAAGAATGTTCTCAAGTATCGATCAACATATTGGGCTTGCAAATAACGTAAACAGTGTATCCATGACTTTTGTGTGTGTGTGTGTGAGATTCTGCCATTTTAACAGAAGTCGGACTGTTCTCCTTATCCATCTCTATGGCATCCTTTCACCCCCAGGGGTGTGAGTTTCTGTAGCTTTTTTTTTTTTCTTCATCGATTCAGAAAATTAGGAGAAAATATTTTTTTTTAACTATTCAGATAAATATATCAGACTAAAGAAGCAGTCAGCAGTATCATGCTAAGCAGTTCTGGACACATGTATGATTTTGTGCCATTTAACTTACATATTTATATGAAAACATGATTGCTGTGAAAGGATCAGTGAATAAAAATTAAT